>NW_009259336.1:912180-927939 GCF_000687185.1 Egretta garzetta
GTATTTTTATGTGAATACAATCATTAACATGTCTTTCATGTGAAACAGTTCCCACATGCAGATACTAATTTTGTGGTTTGTAATAGATATTTTATGTGATTCACAGTCCCTAGTTTAACTGCCCAGACTATCTTGTTTGTCTGTTATCACCCAATAATTGATAAATTGTATTATCTAGAAGGACTGTGAGCTATTTTAGGCAAGATACTAGTTGGAATCTTAAGTGTTCACAATTTGTTCTCCTATAGTATCCTTCTAGAAAAATTGATGAGATATGAACTATAAGGTGGGTGGAAAATTGGCTGACACACCAAGCTCAAGGAAATGGGATCAGTAACGCAAGTCTACCTGGCAACTGGAAAATAGTAGCATCCCTTGGCAAGTTCATAGGCAATACCAAATTTGGGGGAGTACTCTATATACACTGGAGGGCAGGGTCTCAGAGGGACCTCAACAGGCTGGAAATTGAGTCAACAAGAACCTTATGAAAAGTTCAACAGAAGTAACTGCAGTCGCACATCTAGGACGGAATAACCCCATTTGCCACTAGTGGCAGGAAAGCAGCTTGGCAGAAACAGACCTCAAGGTCCTAGCGGACAACAAATTGAACACAAGTCAACAGCGTGCCAGCCAGATGCACCCTGGGTGGTATTAACAACAAGATAGCCAGCAGATGGAGGCCAGTAATCCTCCCGTTCTGCTTGGTGCGTGGGAGACCACATCTGGAGAGTTGCATCCAGTTTGGGGCTTGTTCAAGACAGATGTTGACATATTGAAGTGGGTCCAGCAGAGATTCACCAATATTATCAAGGGCCGGAGCACCTGATGTAGCAGGGGAGGCAGAAAAAAATGGGCCTGTTCAGTCTTAAGAACTGAGGACTTAGGGGGGAACTTGCTGCAGTCTCCAGCTACCTAATGGGATGGTATGGAGACAACAGAGCCAGGCTCCTCTCAGAAGTGCACAGTGATAGAGGCATTGGATACAAGATGGAGCACTAGAAAACCTAGCTTTTACAAAAAATGTTTTCTACTGTGAGGGTGGTCAAATACTGGAACAGGTTGCCCAGAAAGGTGGTGGAATCTTCATCCTTGGAGATATTCAGAACTCAGCTGGACAAAGTCCTGAGCAAGCTGGTGTAATTCAACCCAACTTTGAGATGGACTAGGTGACTGATTTTCAGAATTCCCATCCAACCTAAATCACTGTATGGTAATATTTCTAAATATGCTGATATAAGATAGTGACAATTTACTTCTTACCATTGAGAAGACACAAAGTGTTTAATCCTTACATGGAAATACAATACACAAGAACATTTTGATGCTTCCAGAATATCTGTGTCCTCGAGGCAGCCTGATTTTTTTAGGAAGGCTGACAGAAAATTAGGGTGATTTGTGGTGAAATTTTATTGACATTTAAACAGTTTTTCACATGACAAAGTGACATACTCTGGCAATTTTTTTTTTTAGAAAATTACTAACAAGGTCCATCTTTAAATTTGTAAAAATAAAAGTAATTTGTTAGTATATACTGACAACACATAATGCTGTTGGTAAATTCTTGTAATCCATGTAGTCACTGTGTAAATCTCCTCAGTATGTAATTTTTTTTCCCAGTTGAAAACTCTGTATTTTTCCTGTGTCTCCTCACTAGACTCCAAGGCTGTAATTAATTACCTAGGAGGAGACTGTCTAAGCTTTCCATGTGAAAGCTAGAATGTCACTTAAATATAACTATTGAAATGTGAAATGCCCTACAGCAAAAAATAATGAACCTTTTTGCTCTGCAAGTAATGAAAAGGTTCAGTTGCATTACCTGTACAACATTTTTATGGATGTTATTTCCCACAAACATAGTTGTCAAATGAATTATTCTAAAATTCTTCTTCATGAAATGGTCTTTGCAGTTTCCCATTGTAGTAGGCCTTGTGTCAACGATGTGTGAGTCAAAGATAATGAAGTAAAGAGAAATTTCTAAGGGTAGTCATGCATATAAGCAACTTGTGACTGAAGTGCCCAACCCACATAATCATCCTCAGTTCCTCTTTATCAAACCAGAGGGAGCAAAGAGAAAAATCTATATCCACTATTACGCTTCTTGGTATGTTAGGGTGGCGTTACTTAAGTGTTAAGTTTTGTAAGTATATGGGCTGAACAGGAAAGAAGGAAGGACAGTTGGTTTAGAGCAGTTTAGGATTTTTTTTAACAGGCTAATTGCTTTCTCACCTTTCTGTCCCTTGCTAGAAGCAAAGAAGCTCTAAAGCATCAAGGAAATCTCTTGTTTGAGGAAAAAAGTGAAAATATGAAATGGCTTTTCTTAATAAGGATCTAAACTTTCAAGGCTTCACTGGCACTGCAGTTGCTAAACAGTTGCTTTCTGTGCAAAGAAACGATATGTCATTGGCATCTGTAGTCTTCCTCCCCTTCAGGACTTGCTTTACCAAACAGTGATGAAACCCTGTAAAAGAGGAACAACTGTAAATTCAAATGTTAGCTGTCTAAATATTTGTCAGTATCGCTGGGATATGATTTGCTACCTCTTAGACTTCAGCTGTTATCTTCTGTTTCAGTTATCCTTTTGTATGATACCTAGTTCCAGCAAAAAAGGAACCCTACTCAACCTCTGACATCTACAAGATGGTCAGGTAGAATTCTTTTGCTCCTGGTGTGCATTCATCAACTTCCATGTCTTTGGAAGACATGATTTGAAGAACGTGACTTCCTAGAAAAAAAAAATTACTACTTTTTGAAGAAGTGTTATGTTATTATGTATATGTCTCAATTAATTGTCAGTCTGTTGCAGGTTTACATGAAAACAGATTTATACACAATGGTTTGAGTCTGTAACAGCCTGTCATCTTTCAGGGTTGCTCTCATTAGGGAGGTCTACTGATGAAAGAATTAACCTCCCTGTTAACGTTACATTAAATAGAACACATGCCAGACTTCTTAGTGAGTCAAAGAAATGTATCCCTAGTATTTTCTTATACCAAAGAATATCAAGAATCTGAATTCATTCTCGACCTTTGAAAATGAAACAAGTATCTCTAGAAGATCAAGTTTTGCTTAGTGTCTTTGGGCAATATTATCCCCTTCTTAAATTCCTAGGATTGATTGGGAACTCTTGACCTTTAAAACACATGCTTCTGTAGCTTAATTAAGGCAGTTACATTTAGGGTATTTCAGATTGAAGCTGGGCAGGAATCGGCAGCAGTACAAGGTACTAACTTCTGGGGGATGGCATCGCTAGCGGAAATGGACAGCAACTGGGAATTACAGAACAGCGAGTGGCAGGTATTTGCAGAAGCTTTTAGCAGTAGGAGAAGTAGGTACGGCTCCACAGATGTTAGACCCTCTGCAGCTCTTTAAGCCCTCTGCTGACAGCACAAGAACCACCAACTTCATTCCACTGAGTTAATTTTGCAGAGTTCCCTGGGTTTCTTTCCTCACTGATAAGTTTTCCATAACAGTAAATACCTGTAATTTTATTTTCTTTTTTTTGAGAGAGATTCTTTTTTTTGAACCCAGTTCCAATGTCCTGAGAAAAACTGGTGAATTTTAACCAGCTTACCCTTTAAAAGATGAAGGGAACAAAAAACTCCAGCAAATTTCATCCCCATGAAAGCAAGAAACGGCAGAAGTATTAAATGCGAAAAGCCAGGATTGATCATGGAAATAACTTTTACTCAGAAACTTACATGTTTTCATAGACTGTGTGCCCTTTTTGAAGATGCTACGGAAATAACCACTGTAAAAGAGAATGCCGCTTTGATTGAAGCAATAGAATCAACTTTGTTTGACCATGAATAATTGAAGTCTTTGTGTTAACGCTTCTTTTAAGGAGTAGTGGATCAGTAAATGTAACTTAATTGCAGGAAAAGTCTTATGGATGGAATTTATGACTGTATTTCAATGAAAGTCTTTTCATTTTTCCTTTTGGTTAAATAGAAGAAGGATTCCTTAGATTGTTCAGTGTTGCAACTGAAATTGTTAGCGATTCCCAGTGCTCCTTTTTATCATGATTTTAGAGATACCCATTGCAGCACGCAAGACTTTCTCTTTTGCTTTCTTATTGAGTTCTTTAGAAGAATCTGTTTCTTTGTGCATTATTATAAGGTAGAGCCTGGCAATGTAGAGCTTGACTTTTATGAAGGAGCTGTCATCTAGAATTGATATCATGGATTTTAAACAGGATTCTTACCTAAGTGCAGCGTCCCTTTCTAAAAGAAAGAGTTGGAAATATTCCTACTGTGTCCTCTCCGAGACCTTGAAAGAGGGTCGTTTCTGTGCCCAAACTTTCTTGTGCTCCCCATGAGTGGTATAGTGCTACACAAACAGGAGACTTGTCACTCTACATCTCACAGGCTCGTGGTTTCCAAGCACACAGCTCCCAGTGCCAGTGGAGCTGTGTAAACAGAGATTCACAAGTTGTCATCAGGAGCTATGTGTAAGATGTTCGCACAAAAATTAGTATCACTCATCTCCTCCGTGATACCGTGGGAAGTGTAAGCAAGGAAAAAATACAATGTTTTGGTGCAGTCTATTCACTTGCCACCTCTTCCTTCTCGGGGGTTGAATTATTTTAGCACATAAATAAAATTCTAGCGAGTCTTCATTCTTGGACATCAGACAGGAAACATGCCCCAAGTCCTGTGAGGATGGCTAAGTCCTTTTTTTATTAGATACTTAATCAGAGATCCTCTGTGTTCAGGTCACAGATACTGACCAGACAACTCCTACCAGGCACCACTTCTAACACATTAATCTTGATTTTATTAACTTATTACTTAAATACTAAGTCCCCAAAATCCACTCAGTATTTACGAGTCAAGGAGTACGTGCCTGAAAGTAACAACGAGCAGTAAAGGGCCTCATATGTCAATGACTTACTGAATTAGCACATTCCTTGTCATTTTGTGTCATTTCTTTCATTATTGCAGTAATTAACCTGGCAGAATTGCATTTGTTCCATTCAGCGAGGAACGGAGAACAATAACAGTGTTTACCAACAGCAGGAGGGAGCTTACCTTTCTTTCTCAACCCGGTAAAATCTCTGCCGGCTAATCTCGATGCACAGCCAGGGTGCCCTCCTGCACAATGGAGACTGCCTGAAACCTCCCTTCGGGAAGCCTGCGTGAGCTGATTAGAGCTGTTCTCAATGAAAACCAAATACCCAATCCTATGAAATATAGCGGGTTTTCATTCTGACGTGCCATTTCAAATCTGTACAGGCTGAAACCTTTGTCAAATAGTTTTACAGCATGATAGTAATTCTGAGATAGCCAAATGACTTAAAAATGAGTACAGAATACTTTCAATCCATTAAACTCTGTGAAATTACAAAGAAACAAACTATGTAAAGTCCTTACGTTTCCAGCCGCGGTAACATCAAGAATCTTTGACAATTCACTACTGTTCTTTTGTCGTTGTAAACTGAAATATTATATGTAAATACATATACATTTTTAACAGAAATGTAAGTTAAATTATTTGGGGTTAATTATATTTATTTTTAATGCAAGGAAAAATATTTTTTCTGTGAACATCCATGTTTAAGGTGCCTTTGGTTATGAATGAAATGCCAATAAAGTATCTTGAAATTAATTTTATTTAAAAATATAAAGGTTACTGTACTGCATCATCTTCATGGGCTTGTCTGATCTACTGTCCTGTCTCCAAGAATTGTCAGGTTCATGACAGAAAGGTGCAAACTCCAAACGGGCCAACACTGAACAGCACCACATTTACTGATTTGAATGATAGCCCTAGTTTTCATAAAAATATACAGAATCTTCAATATGCAAGCTTTCAGATTCACTGGATGTTTCTGGAAACAGGAATAACTGATGCAGCTTCTCAGCTATGTTTTTTGTTATTCTTTTATGTAAGAGATTTTCCGTATTCTTTATTCTTACCACTTCTGTCTAATTTCTGAAAACCTAAAGATGTAGCTGTAAGGTCCATAAAACTCTGCTTTGGTGCCACTCAGCCATGGATGAACCAAACGTACCGATGTGCCAGCATTCTCAGTGACCACCTAGATTTGTCCTGGTCATGACAATGCCGAGTCCTACTGCTACACAGAGAGATGACAGCACTGGCAGTGCTTCACTCTCTACGAAATAAAAATACATTGGGTTTGGTAATAAGAAAAAGTGTGATCCTGAACATATATTTATTGGACCAGAAACTGTAACCTAGCCTGAACAAAACTGGCAAGGATATTTGCTTCGCCATGCTCTACACCCGTTACACTGCTTCCACAAGTAATGCAGTGCGTTACCCTTTTCCTCAGGTGGTGGATAGGATTGAATCTGTTCACCCCCACTGAGTGTTCACAGAAATTAACTTTGGACAAGATAATGATGGGAGCATTTCTGAAGAAAAGAGTGACCTTCAACCCTTCAGCTTTGGAAAGAAATGGCTGAGACAAAATTCAGAGCTTCCAATCTATTAGCTTGAAGCACCTCCTACAGACCACGTAAAGTTCCTAAGTAACTGACAGGGTTAGTTAGAATGTAACATATGCCTCTTCCTTCTTCGTTTTCTGATGTCTGCTTTAAAAACACCACTTTTGTAGTTTTTATTTTTCCCATTCTTAAGCACCTAATTTCATGAAATAATAAGGAACCTTGGACAAATCTTAGAGAGCATGGATAGCATGACTACTTCCAACACTCAACTTTGCAAAGGTTAGCACTTACTTTTCAGTTTTAGGTTGCCAGCAAGAGTAGAATTAATCCAATAAAGCAAAATATGGGGGCATAGCATTTGATAGAGGATGGATATTTAAAAAAGTAATACACTGATGTTTAACAAAGTGTTTGCAGAGGGAAATTCCTTAAGTTGCATAATTCAGTGTGAACAGGCAACATCTTTGGCTATTAGCTTTCTGTGAGCACTGTTTTCACTCCTGCCTTCAGAGTAGAGGGATGCAGGCATTGTAACACACTACCTCTCTGTGGTATTTTTTAAAGAAACACTGACATGAGACTAGTGTAATGGTACCACAATGTCCTTGGGATGAAGAACGTAGAGCTTTTTTTGTTCTTCTGAAATTAGATACCAGGAAAGTTTATTGCCACTGCTTCATACTATAAATAACATCACCTGGATTGGAACTGCTGCAATGGATCATTGCAAAATGCTGCTGCTGATAGAGCACAGCGGACCAAGCTGGTCTAACCTACTGTGATTCATAATTATCTCATAGGTGAATTTCACTATGTTCAAATAATTGTTTTAATGTAAGATTTAAAATAACAGGGATGGATGCTGATGCAGTGTTGATGAAAGACAGTTTGTACAATTGCAGCCTGCTCTATTCACATGATCTGGCAATGTTAACATGAAGCAAAAGGAAAAGAGTTAATAATCACTTTGTCTCTTCCACTTTTACTTCTTTTCAGTGAAGTCATAATCCGAATACAAAACTTAAAATTTGAAAAACTGTAGTTCTGCATGGTAAAATACTGTAAAACATGTAGAACAAGATGTGATTTTTATCCTAGTCCTGCCAATATACGGTTTTTTGTATTAGTTTGTTTCTCCGGTGTAGTAAAATACAGGCTTTTTTCCCACAGGTTACATGCAGTTATGTAGTATCTTATGGTAATTTGTACCCAATACTGTGTGCCAGATTTATGAATCATTAGGCCTTTACTCTTGAATCACACAGAAGCAAGATTTTCTAATCACGAAAAGAAGCTTTGTATTTTGTTACTCTACGAAGTTATCAGTACGCAATCTAAAGAGAAAGAAGCCTTGATTTGTTAAAAGATTGAATCAACTTTTCCTCTCCTTTATCTTATTTATATCTTTCAAGCAGCACAGGGATTAAGACGTGTTGTTAAAGTCTTGCCTCATCTGACTTGCCGCATTGGTTACGAGTTCATGCATAAGCGGGCTCCATCGCTTGGCTTAGCTATGTTATGGTCAAGTAAACTCATTTGAAATGGGCTATACATTCATGAACTGCAGTTTTCCATACCACAACACAATAGACATAGACCAAGCTTTCATTAAGTCATCCGGCAACAAGAATACTTATGGGTCAAATGTGAACATTCAAATACATAAGTATTTTTATCTGGAGCTGCTCTAGTAAAAAAGAAAATTAACAAAATATCATTAAAATATCTTTTTATCTTTGATTCTATGATTCTATCTGGTCTCTTGTTCTGAAAGTAAACATTTTTTTTCTTATTTATTTTCCTTTTTAATATTTCAAAAAGCATTTTCAAAAAGAAATTATGAAAAAGTGAACTTTTAAAAAATGATTAGTCTATTACAAGTGGAAACTAGCTAAGCTGGTTTTAACAGATTATTACAATTAATATCTCTCTTTTAGGAAAATAATATCCTTAATTAACTGAATAAATGAATATTCTTAAAATAAGTGTAGAAAAAGCTGGATTGAATATTTTGCTGAATACTGTGTTGCTAATTTTTTTCCAGCATGATTTGTAGAAAATAATGTAACACTTGAAGCTGTAAATGCCAATATGTTAACAAAGTGTTTCACGTTTTTCTCACTGAAAAATTACTTATGTCTGTTGATCAGGCTCTAAATGTTTTGAGAAAGGCAGAAAATAATGAGGGAAAAAAGCAACATTGTGATAATTAGCTTTTTAACTATGTTGTAGATTATTTAACATAATCTACTACTTAATATATGTCTGA
The DNA here is from genome assembly GCF_000687185.1 of Egretta garzetta. Lineage (NCBI taxonomy): Eukaryota > Metazoa > Chordata > Aves > Pelecaniformes > Ardeidae > Egretta > Egretta garzetta. Next base: position 920,863 of record NW_009259336.1, read on the forward strand.
GAACTGAAATTAAAAACATTCTAAGTTACTTTGAAATTGAATGCATCTTCAGCTCATAGGAATAATATAGTTAGCTAAACTAAACTGAGATCTCTAATACTGTCCTATGTCATTAGACATTTTACTTTCTGTAACATTTTATTTGACCTTTTTTTTTTTTTTCAATGGACATCTTACGTTACATATTTGAGAAGAGGGACATTTCTGTGCTCATGCATTTGGATAGATACATGGCAGTTCTAAAGCGCTATATTTGAGTCATCACCAATAACCACTGTCATTTTTCCCCTATCATCTTATTTCTAGATTGTTTGTGTTGGCAAATTGGTCATTTTCTGACTATGCCTTACCAAAGTAAATGAAACCAGACAAACTTGTGTGGAGGCAGTTGCTTCCTTGATGGGAGGAGTTCACCATGAGGCAAACAGAAACCATGAAGGGGGATGCAGCTGTGCCGTTTCATTACAGTACAGGATTAGAAATACAGAAATTTCCCCATACAGCAAGATTAATATTACCACCAACTCTGTAAGCCCCCAAATGAACAGGATATAGGACTCATGTGCAGCCACATTTTATCAAGGCTGATCAGGCTTCTCGTAGTAGAGGACTAGGTTCTGAGGTTGGTAGCGTTTGGTTCATTCCTCTTTCTTATCGGTCAACTAAGGCCTTGTGATGGCCACTAAACGCAGCAGATGTTCTGGTGAGTTTTTAGCATGGTGAGTCCAAATACATTCTCTGGCTGCTGGAGTTTTGACTAAGATCAGGATTTTAAACATTCTCGTCACAAAATTATATTCCTCCTCTATGCTGTGATTGGGATGAAAGATGAAGTACACCTTCAGAAGCTCTCATGGGAAGCACCTTTCAAACTCCTGACTCACCCCTCTACGGCAGCCTGAGGTAGGCTTTTTTAGTCTCTACTTTGCTGCTATCCTTCCTGACAAGTGACATCCAGTTATTCAGCTCACTATTGAAAGATCCTGAATGTGTCTTCAGTGGAGGTCGAACCTCACTTAATCTTGAGGCAGATGCATGGAAAATCAGTACTTGCTATTTACATTTTTTTTTAATTACTTGCTCATTCCTAAACTTCCTCTTTTTTTCAAAAAATGTCAATCAAGCTACCAGGATATGTTGAAAAACGTAATGGTCATCTGAGTTATTACCCTTATCATTAAGCAAGAGAACCCTGTCGTAATTTTAATATCCTCTGACTGACTGAAAATCCTCCTTTCATTGCTGCTGCAGCCATTTCTGATAGCAGAAGGGCTGGTTCCTTCCTAGTGTTTTGTTTTGTTTTTTTCTTCCCAGGGGCACACTGTTTAGATAGACAGGAGATACTACCTAATTCTTTGTGCTCCTTTGCGTTGGGGTGGCTCCTCTGAACAGATCGTGGAATTGGGGCACGCAATAGCAAAAACAAAGCAACAAAAACACATTACCAGCTTACTTAAATTGGAAATTTCTGAGCTACGGTGCACATGCTATTAGTGCTCTATAAGCTGCTTCAGAGTGATTCTCAAATACTAACAAAAAAGATCCATCAGAACATAAACAATGATACTCGAGCAACCTCACTTTGGGGACCGATCGAGATTGCAGTTGCCTAGGTTTAACTCCAGGCATCAACCTCCAACCTTGGTAGATCTTCATCTGATATCTCAAAGAATCCATTCTCACAGTTTTTCCTCTGTTTAGGCGTCTGTATTGCATGTAAGTTTTAAGTGTGTACAGAAAAGGTCCTTCTAAACAGCCATCAGTCTGTGAGCTTGTGCTCATGAACTACTAGGACTCCTCAAGAGGTAACGAAGAAAAGCAAGCTTATTGGCAGTAAGTTTAAATTCATTATACAAGCTTCTTTATTTTTAATGAAAAAAAGAGGGAGAGGGGGTCTTAAGTTGGAAGGACTGAAAACTGCATTCCTAAAACGACCACCTCAGTTTACTGCATGGCCAATACAGAATGAAGGCCTTCAGGGGGAAGTAGCGTCTGCCTCCATCTGGAGGCTTACCCCTCTCCGTCGGCTATACACGGACTATTTCAGTAGACACTACAAGTGAGTGCAGGCTCAGCAGCTAAGTGTGAGAGCATGGATTTCCCCCCTTCTTGAAGAGTGGATGCTGAAAAACATTGAGCATTTCAGGACACCACCCTCGCTGCTACAGTATAACAGCTCTCCATGAGGCTCACCTGTTTAGGCATCTAAGACTTAACATCCTCCTTGGCTACCTGAGGAATCCTCTTGAGCTAACTAACCAGTATTAAGCCCAGAACCTTTTCATGTCCTCATATATATCTGTATTGAAAGATGTATAGTTTAGAAGCATCCAGCATACCAAGGAATCTAGGGCTTTGTTTGTTGTTTCAATAGGCAGATTTCCCACCTTCATTATTTATTTCTCCCCTACTCTTAATCTCCTCAGTAAAATTGATTAATTACTGTGTTTTCTTTAAAAAAAGTAAATAGCTTGTTGTTAAAAAAACAGTCCCCATAAGACCTTATACACCAACCCGGCAATATTCCATCTGAAAAAAGTTGGGACTTGTCAATTAGGAATTTTGGTCAAAAATACTGAGCTGAATCAAGTGATATACTTCACCAAAAACGTGTTTTGCATAAACTGTTATCTTTTGTGACCAACTTGATTCAAAGGTAGTTCAACAAGGTCTTGTTTTTCATAAGCATATACTGAGTAGCATAAATTATATTATCTTTCTACTTTAATAAATCCCCATATTGACTATTGACATTAAGCTGCTCAAATTAATGTCACAATGCAAATTTACAATTACCTGCATCATTTAATTTACATTTTCTTTTAAGTATTGGTTATAACTCTAGATTTCTTAACAGTCTTCTGGAACATGTCTAATATTCTAACAATTACTGAATATTGATCCTGAAAGCTCACTGACCAGCTCTTTTAAAATTCTTGGTGTGAAGTTATCCAGGCGTACTCATCTAAGACCATTAATAGTAGCTGTTTTAATATGCTCTTGAATTACTGTTGAAATGGAAAATATTTTGTCATTATCATATGATACAAATACATTACCTGCTCTTTTCCCAAATACAGCACAGGAATATTTAGCACGTTTTTTCTCCTTGCTTATCAACAGTTCTACATCTTTTATCTAAAACCAGACAATTGTTAGAGTTCTTAATACATTTCATGGACTTTTTTTAGATGTTCTTTTCAGTGCGGGTCATTGACTTCTTAGGCATCTTTCTTCCTCCATATTATTTTTCCATAATCACTGCCATCAAAGTTATATTTGCTGTTACTAGTTCTTTTCCCAGCTGTTGAGTATCTATAATTATAACTGCTTTACAAAATGCCCTCTGAAGAGGCAGAAGGAAAGAGGTCGTTCTTCTGAGGAAGGGGTGTTTTGTTTTGACTAGCTTCTGCGGGATTGCAGACTTTGGGGACTGTACTCACCTCACACAGACTCTGCTTAATTTTATTCACTGGTCACTACTTAAGCCTACTATTTGTTTCAGCTTTGTCAATGTAGCCCTTTTAAATCACCAAGTCGACATCTTTTTGTTTCAGTCCTTTCTGCTGATTACAGATAGTATGATTAAATAATCGCTTTGGGATGCCCACCAAAAGTTTCCCTTTTTTTGAGCAGTTATCAGATCTGATGATTATTATAAACTTGTGCGGTGCAGAATTCTCCTCTGCCCAATGCAAGATTGTTTGAGTACAGAGACTACTGCTTAATTTTAGAAATTGTGGAAACATTAGCGCCAATACCATGAGCTCTTCTCCCTCACCACTAAGGGTACAGCTACGTGACACACTGAAACTCATGTTCGTAGAATCATAGAACCTCCAAACAAGCTCAATTCATGTTCCTACCCTTGCCCTTAATAAGGCAGCTCGGGTGCCACAGGGAACACAGGCACGCAGGGTCCTGAGCTTCTCCGGATAGCCGAAGCATCCTGTCGGGGTCCCTGCTGTGCTCCCAGCATCACAGCAAGCAGCGCGCTGTACCCTGCAGGTATTATGCTCTGAAGTCCCCAGGTTCTTCTTTCTGCACATTGCAGGCCATTGATTAAGGAGCTCATCCTTTCTTTCCCTGCTTGAAAGAACGCAGCATAAGAGGTGAAGGAATTTTTTTCTGACCACATCCCTTAATTATTTTTGCTCTCAACATCAGGATTTAGTTCCAAATGAGTATTTGCTACCCTACCTCATTATGCTCCAGGAGATTGTTAAACAGGTAGCACGTCATTGCTTTAATGTCCTCCTAGCCTGTCCAGCCAGACCATCCCCTCTGCCACGTCCGAGCCTGTAAAGGCTCCATCTCCCAGCTGGCGGACCAGTATTTCACAAAACCCAAACCACTCTACGTTATTTCTCCAGTCGGGAGATTTCAGCCAAAACATGCAAGTACGACAGTTTTACAGTTAGTGTTTGTTAACAAATTTTCAGCATAAACACTTGAGCCAAAAATTCTTTCTTTAGTAGCAAAGAATGTGGGTTTGTCTCATCTATTCAAGCAGTTAAACATCAGTGTAGGACCACCCATTGCTAACAAACATTGCCAACAGCATTTGCTTTTATGAAGTGGGCAGACTCCACGTTGCACAGGGGATGCGGAGGAAAAGAGGGGGGGTGGCTCCCACCAAACTTCCAAGTGACAGGCAAACCACCTTTCCAAAAATCGTGAATGTTATTTTCTAAGTACGCATTTTAATTAATCTTGCGTGTAATCACCCCGTGCAGAGATTTCCATCTGCACTAATAGTACATAAATAATTACATGACATGCTTAAGGAGCACGCTGTTGGAGTTTCTAGCCCTACCATGCAACAAGTCAGAGCGGAGCAGCTGTATGACAATGGATGAAAATACAGGAAACACTCGTCTCTTAAAGCTGAGTCAGTGACCTGTTGTTCTCAAAAAGGCCTGTTGTAATAAACAGCCTCCAGTTCAGGTATACGTTAAACCTACAGAGGTCAAAAAAAATGGGACTTGAAACAATAAAAGATTTTTCTATACTTCCTCTTCTCAGGAGGGCTGGAAATATTTGAAATGCACCTGGAACCGAGAAATACCAGGCTGTTACCTAAAGTTATAAGGCTCCTTAAAATCCGAGTAAAGACTGGGTTCAGCTACTGAGTAAGATGTCTTGTTTCCTTCAGACAGGTTGATGATTCTTAATCCAAGAATTCAAGTAATGAGCAGTTGAAGTTTCCATCTTGAAGCATCTGTTCCGCCAAGTCAGCACTGGCCTTGATAAATAGCAAATCAGACTGATGCATGCAAGTGTATACACACATGCTCAAGTTAAACTTGAGGGAAAATACTTGAAGAGATCTCTGCATAGGCAGATTTATGTAATTAATCTGTAATTAGGCTTTATACAGTGCAGACTGACTCAGGTCAAAACAGAGGAAATGCAGACACGGTAAGATCTTTACCTGTTGCTGCAAAAATTTTTTTCAAAGGTTATTTGTGGGTAAGTTTACATACTTTCATTTAGTTGTCACAAACCTTCACTGCTGTTCTAACTTACTCATCTTAGAGTGGAAGAAAAATATGTTTAGCTAAAGGATAAAGACAAACCACAAGTACAACTGCATCTAGGTGCTTTTAATAATCTTAGCAAACTTCAAACATAACTTTAAAAGTTTTGCCTTGTTTTTAACTGTGCAAAAGAGAAGCTTGCTTACACCACTCATTTTATAGTCTGTATCAAGCTTTGCAATGGTGACTCTCCCTTGGCTTGAGGAATAGAGAAATTGGTTCTTTCGCTATTTTTATATCTTTATTTTCTAAAAAAACTGCCAAATCCAGTTCTGTGATGCTGGAATCACTCTATTGGGGATTTTTCCACCTGCTGTGCCGTGCCAATTCAATTCCAGTGATGAGAAATGCCAAGCTGGTTCAGGAGAGTATGCTCTTCACTCCTGGCGGCGCAACCAAGAAATCCTGAGGGACTCCACTGGGAACGGGAAGTTTTTACAGAACTGTCCTATGGTACACAGGGGGGGTGGCAAAAGAAAAACTCCCTTTTTGTAAGTGCTTCACAAGAAAGCCTTGTCCAAGGGGAGCTAGCGGTATTTTCCTGGCTGTATGACTTTGCACACCAAGGCTAGAAGGTGGAACTGGAGGGCTACTGAAACCTTAATAGGGGAAAGAAGTCAAGGTGAAGTGAATTTTTACTCAAAACTCCAGGCTGAATTAATTAGGGAATGCCATTTGTTATTTCAGGAAGAGTACCCTTTTCTCCATAGGGTCTGTCATAGGATTTTCGGTAAAGTGAAATGAAAAATGGGAACCAGGCTTGCCTTTGTGTAAGCACAGGGAACACCTCTGTAAGCTAATCCTGAAATGGCAACAGATAAAGGTACACAGCGATAGACTATCATTTCATGATTTTCCACATTCACTTTAGCAGAAAGTCACCCTGCTACATTCCTCGTGGCGGTGGTGCCGTATTGCATAGCGCGAGTGGCATTTGCAAAGCCTGTCGCGAGTTAAGATGGTACCTCGTGGCTAGTGCAATCCTGCTTTGAGTGGAAAGTTAGAATGAGAAAAACAACCACTTTCTTGAGGTAAAAGGGTCGTACTGGCTCTCTTTTGAAAGTCAAAAGTAAGAAGAGGAACCCTTTCTTGCTTTGGGGAAATGGAGTCTAATTGGTGACCAAAAGTACAGATGGCTACTGATTTTGCAAGAAGAAAATTTATTTCCACTTCTCCAGTAAGTGTACATGAAAAAATGAGGCGGCTATTTGCTGACTCGAAACAGGCCTCTGAATGTGCTAAAAGCTCCTGAAATTATTGTCAGACATCTTCCTATGGCTTCACGTCTGGCTCAGTTCAGCCGTGGTCCTCAAATTTCCCTCACCTCATCATTAGGAAACAGCTTGTCCCTGTCTTTCCACTCCTTCCTTACCCCTCTGAGCAACACACGTGCAGGTCCCCACCAACTCTGGCCCTTCTCCTCCCCACCAGGACGGTGGAACGCAAGTACCTTCCCCAAGAGGTACATCTGTCTCGCAGAGGCGATGAGTTAGGAGAGCAGAGAGCAGCTCTCCATCCATCCCACCCCCACCCACCC
>NW_009259336.1:928106-930876 GCF_000687185.1 Egretta garzetta
TCCTTTGCTCCCAACCCCTCTCCCGCAAGGCAGTGCTGTGCTCCACCGCTGCCAAGCTCCCGACCGCCTGGGACTTGACATTTGTTCTTGTTTTCTCCTGTCTCCCCTAATGGGTATAGCACTACTAAGCGAAGAGGAATGCACAGAACAAGAGAGTTCAAAGCAATTGAGCCTACATTCATTCAGAAAGCCTGGATCCTTGCCCGCTCAGAACCTGCAGCATTTACATAGTTTCAGAAAGTTTAACCCCTTTTCACTGAACCTGGTAGCGCTCTTCCAAGCACAGAGCCTTGCGCCTCTCCCGTCAGTGACCGAAGGCACTGGAAGGCGTCCTTCACGTACCCAGCTCTAGGTGCCTACCACTCAACGTTTTGTTTCTCCTTTTTGCTCTGCAGGACAGTTAACTTAAGGCCTTGAGCTGTCATTTTTACAAGATGCTCAGGGAACTCTGTGGCGGAGGAATGATCGCTTACCGTAACTCCTGGACGCTTCTGCCGAACGTCTTACTTACACACACACAGAGCTGTGCTGGGTTTAAAAGAGCTCACTCAGTTTTCTGCTGCAAATTTGTCTGCTAAGGTGTAAACTCACTTCTAACTCTGCCTGAAAAATCAGTGAAGAAACAGAAACATTCCAAAATTATAATAACTGCGAACGGGTATTTTCTTTCTGAGTATTAATTCTGAACAAACCCTCGTTTCAGGAGATGATGTTAGTCGGCAGCTTATTACTGACTTTAGACTGGTAAATAGAAATTATTTGGTCAAAGACGTATGAAATCTAGTAACAAAACAGGACAGTGAATAATTGTTTTTGTCTGAATTTAAGCACTCATTTAGACTATCTAGAAGCTAAACAGTGCAGCACCGTGTAGGCCAGATAAGCGGCGAACCCGAGCAGGAACGAGAGTCGACCTGACTTGCCTGTTTAATTGCTAGTGACAGTCGAAATGCTGAAATAAAAAAATTACCCTTTAAAAATTATATACTCTTTAGTAATCTTCCATTGACTGTTGCTTGACGAAAGACTGTAGGACCAGGCCCATCATTAGCACAAAATCATGGCAATGGGATTAGATGTGTTTACCTGCAGTTGAGACCTAATTATATCCCTTTAAAAAAAAAATTAAAACACATTCGGAGCTGCTTCTGAAAATGTTTAAGTATACACAGAGCTTAACTCAGCGATACCGTTCTAATTAACCTGCCAAAGCGTTCGCCAGAGCAGGCCCTTTGTAAACGTACATACATAAAGCAAAACAAAAAACCGATTTTGAAATTATCTGTTTATCATTCATTTAATCAGATGGAGGTAAAACAGATGATTAAAGTATGCGAGTCTCAGAAACATTTCACTTACTACAGCCATACAATTTATATAAGTGTCTGAAAGTTATACTAGTGTATGCGCTACATCAGACGCTGCCTAGCCCTGTATTGCGCCTGATCTGGGAGAGTTACAGCTGAGTTAAGTCCCGGAGAGCATAGTGCAGTATTGCTAGTTTTGCATTTTTAAAGCTGTTACGGAGCAGTTTATACCAAACTCGTCATTTCAGAGGGTCAAAAACACAGTTCAGAGCCTAGCTGGGTTGAAATAGGGTCCGTGAAGGGCATTCAGAAAACGTAGTTTGAAGCGTAGCCCCGAAGCAGGGTTGCGTGAAGGGTGTTCACGCAAAACCAGACCGTGGTTTTTAGATCTGGATGTTAAAACACCCCTTTCTAGGCTAGAATGGGGGAAGAAACGCCAGCAGTGAGTCTTGGGAAAAGGACACTGAAGTCGCGCATCATATGAAACTGAATCCACGTTCGCGTCGGATGGCAATTAGCCCGCATGACTTTAAATGCTACGCTGACGGGAGTAGCCGGATCTCTGTTAGTAATAACCAGCATCAAGCGGCTGCGTATTGCTAAACAGCCAGTTTGTGTAAAGAAATGTTACGCTGAACTCTTTCCTGGTTCTGTAATTGGCTTTCTGCATGCAGGCTCTGGGACATCCTACTCGCCGTCAACTGGAAGGCGAAGCGGAGGAGCGCCAGGTTGACCAGAAAAAATGCTTTTTGACGTTAAAAAAAAAAAAAAAAAAAAAAAAAAAGAGCCTTGTCTGTAAATGATAGGGGATAAATGTGGGGAGGGGGAGGTTACAAACGTTTCCGTGGATTCACAGCTTCTCTCCCTGCAAACGGGGAACGCGGGGCTGGCAAGGCCAGGAGAAAGGTGGTTGAGTTTGCGTTTTTTCCCCCAAGGCTCCGCTACACGCTGTACTTTTTTCTGTACCCCGTGAGCCCTCCGGGGTGGCACAGGAGGACGGTGTCCCTCTCCTTTTTCTCCTCCTTCAGCGAAACATGCGGGAGCCTAGCTCACCGTCCCGGGTCTGCGGGGAAAGCGGCTTTGCGTCAAAACCACACCTCAAAACAAGTAAACAGAAACTTGCCTCATCCGAGGCGGGGAAGAGAAAGAAGAGGCAATTGTCGCTATCTCTTTTCCTCTCCCCGTCTTCCTTCTCCTCCGAGCTATTTCTCTAACAGCATTTTCACAGCGCACGGTGGAGATGCACATCGCAGCCCCGAAATTTACTAGCAGCAGGTTTCCAGTACGAGTTGCCTCCGGGACAAAAAACAATAAATTTGAGTGACTGCCTTTAAACCCCGCTTTGAAGATGAAAGGTGAGGGGCGCCGGTTAATTTTAAGATGCCGACGTGAGCAGCGCTTCTTTAAAAGCCCATAAATAACACCAAAGCACGGGCAGGGGCCTCCCTTGTCGGGAACCCTCC
>NW_009259336.1:932388-985741 GCF_000687185.1 Egretta garzetta
AGGCCGCGGTGCCGGGCAGCGGTCTGTCGGGCGCTGCGTTTCGGTGGTGTCTTCCCCAAGGAATAAATAACTCCCGTCTTCAAAGCGAGCTGCCCTCGGCTCGTAAACAAGAGCTGGAAAAAGTAGCCTGGCATGTCGGGGCAGATCCAGATCAAAGGGACGGGAAGGCGGCTGTGTTTGTTTGTGGTGTTTACCGGGGGTCTTTGAAGAAAGGTCCTAAAACCCACTTTGGGGCAGAGTTGCTGTTTGTCAGCTGCTTTCCCTTGCGGGGTGCTAAACGGGTCTGGTATGAGCGCAGCCTTGACAGGGCAGGGGGGAATGTAGCATTTGCCCACTGGAGAGTGCGTGATAAATGTTTTGCCGATGACTGTACCGGTAATGTATCGGGCTCCAGCCACCCACGGATTCCCTCGCACCACTACGCTAAGAGAATGATTCCCCAGTAATTAAAGAGCTCTCCTAGGACCGAGGCACGGACAGGGACGTGTTTATCACGCTGTTGGCCGATTATACGCTGCATAGGTTGTTTATTTTTTCAAAGTGTAGTCCCAGAGACACTTTACACAAAGGGTACTCCGAAGCAGGCAGCCCGTCTTCTTTTTTTATTCTGTATTATTTATAACTTTACGCTTCGGCGTCGTGTTTCTAATCAAATACCTTTCTTCTAAGGATGAAAAATCCTGGAAGTCTAGAACGTATATATAAACTTTATTTGAAGTATTAGCATTCAAACAGCCAGCTGAGGATGTGGCTTTTAGAGTTAGCATTTCAAAGAGAAGTGGGTGAAGCAGATAGGCAGTCACCCTGCTCAAGCAGTGAATTCCAGAGCAGGAGATCTGCAGATTAGGCGCAAGCGCCTGTCACTTCGGCGACTCGGGCTGTCTTGCAGGCATGAAAGATGAAAAGTTTTGTCGTATGCTGAAGCATCAGATCGATCTTAATGCTTGCTCTGCGTGAGCGACTTGTGCCATGACTTTATCTCCATGTCCTTGATGATGTTGATTAGCACGCTGATTTATAAAAGACAGGTTTTCATTAGCGTGGATGTTTATAACTTCCTCCGTAGGTAGCTTGCGGCCGGCTGAACAGTATTGCCTTTTATTTGCAAAGCCTCACGCGACTTGCATGCCATCCTCTCTCTTAGTTGGTAACGAATCGTGTATTATGGTGTGTTTTGGTTTTGTAGACAAGATGTGAAATGGAGAAGTACCTGGCACCTCAGCTCCCGCCCGTTCCCGTCATCCCCGAGCATAAGAAATACCGAAGAGACAGTGCCTCGGTTGTAGACCAGTTTTTCACTGACAGCGAAGGGTTGCCTTACAGCATCAACATGAACGTCTTCCTCCCCGACATTAGCCACCTGAGAACTGGCCTGTACAAATCGCAGCGGCCCTGTGTCACCCACATCAAGACAGAGCCGGTCACCATCTTCAGTCACCAGAGCGAAACTACTGCCCCTGCCCCCACTCAGGCCCTCCCCGAATTTACCAGCATCTTCAGCTCCCACCAAACTCCCGATGTGAACAACATTTTCATCAAGCAGGAGCTTCCTACTCCAGATGTTCACCTCTCCGTCACGCCCCAGCAAGGCCAGTTATATCAGCTCTTGAGCTCACCGGATTTAGATATGCCCAACGCTACTACCCAGGCAGCCGTGATGGACTCCCTGAACAATGTCTCCATGCCGTCAGCCATGGCGGGCCTTAACACGCTCTCCTCGGCTGTTCCACAGACTGCGATGAAACAGTTCCAGGGCATCCCCCCCTGCACCTACACCATGCCAAACCAGTTTCTGCAGCAGCAGGCCACTTACTTCCCTCCTTCGCCCCCAAGCTCAGAGCCTGGGAGTCCAGATAGACAAGCAGAGATGCTACAGAATTTAACCCCTCCTCCGTCGTACGCCGCGACTATAGCTTCCAAGCTGGCAATTCACAATCCGAATTTACCAGCGACTCTGCCCATAACCCCCCAGAACATCCAACCAGTCAGATACAACAGGAGAAGTAACCCAGATTTGGAGAAAAGACGTATCCACTACTGTGACTATCCCGGTAAGCAGTCTGTGCCAGAACATCCCCGCTCCTGCAATAAGCAAAGTGTGAATAATCGTGGGCGAGGTAGAAGTGGTTTTCTTTAGCTGTAGTCTACACCTAGGGAGAACCAAATGATTTCTTGTTAAAGAAGAATTTCTCTTCTTCATTGTCTTATTTTGTGCGGCACACTTTCACGTTCTTTAAATAACTTACACCCTTTTCTTCGTGTCATTTGTTACTCTCTTAAAACTACTGAGCTCATTTTACCGTGTTACAAAACTTGTACCCCACAGACAAAAGACAAAGGGAAAAAAAAAAAAGAAAAAAAAAAAAAAAAAAAAAAAAAAGAGATGGCCTTCTCTAATTTAAGTCAGTGTGACCATGCAGCTCCCGCTCCACTTTTACACTACCCCTGAGGGAGCAGAGGCTCAGTTTATCCGACGCAGTACAGCGCAGTTTGAATCTGCTGGCGCTGGAAGAGTCATTTCAGCTCCCTGTAGCCAAGGCCGTGGCTGTATCGTCCCTGTTATGAACGGGGGATTCGGCTGCCTGCATAAATCCATTAAAGCTGCCTCTGAAAACTGTCCACAGAAGATGGATTCCCTTCCAGCCTCTCCTCCTGCGCTGAAGGGGAAGAGGAACCTGACTATAAGCCGTGCCTCCACGTAGCACACGAATCCAGATGCAAGGCGCTCACACCCATCCGAGAGAGACTGGTGCTCGCGGTGGATCTCCCCCCTTACCAACCTAACTCTCAGCCGTGTATCACCCCTACGGTGTGTGCGCTATGATAAATGCCCCGGGTGACGATGACACCGAGTCTGGCTTGAGCAAATTCTCTAGGAAATTTTTAAAAAAATAGAGTCCCCCTCCGAGTTGTTTCTTCATGTAGCAGGTGTTACCGTACGTAGATTGTAGCAGCCATTGGTCTGTACTACATTACAAGGTAGTAAGTCTAACAGCAACATACGCGTTTTTCTCTTTTCTATGTAAAGCAACATCTCCCTAGGAGCTTTCTATATCAAATACTACTTTTAAATTGTGATGGTGCCAGAAGGTAGTAAATGTTTCCAGATAGTACCCCAGCGCGGAGTGAGGAAGTTAAAACCTAACATGGAGCGTTCCTGTTCTCCCTAATGAAACACCTCTCTGCTTTTTTGTTTTGTTTTGTTTTAGGCTGCACGAAAGTTTATACAAAGTCTTCTCACTTAAAAGCACACCTGAGAACCCACACGGGTATGTACTCGCTCTTTCGCTGTCTCTTGTTCGCTCAGGGCTTACGCATTTTCTGAGAAAGCAAGCATGTTTGATCTGCCATCTTCTCCCTGTTTTCTGTAGAGTGGTGTGGGTTCAGGCTGGCAGTTCAGTTAAAAAAAACTTACGATTTGGTCAATGAGAGGAAAAATTGCTTTTATTCTTAACGCAGTTTTGCTAAACCTGTTACAATGCAGAACTCAAAATAGCTGAGAATAAAAATGGAAGCTTTGCTTTTCAATCTAAAATGCCATGAAGTATTAAAAAAAATACTTTTTTCCCTTGAATAATGTTCTAAGCATAGTAAACATGTTACAGTTTCCAAGATTTATCTAAATAGATAGAATTTTCTGGTTTGGGCTTTCTCTTTGTCCTGTTAGAATTATTTAATCTTAGATTTTTGCAGAAACGTTACGAAAACTCCACTTGCTTCATCCTTAGTGTGCTTTATTTTAATTTTTTTTTTTTAAGAGAAGTGGTTCTATATATATTTTTATTTTTTTTAAAAGGGACATCATTTCAATTTTTTGTCCCTGAAAGGCATTAAAACGGAGGAAATGAAAAGTGTCAGTGCGTCACACTTGGTTTTTTGTACCTCGATCAGATTCTGCCTGCCGCTACAGGCGCAGTCCCTGTTGATGGGCCCGCGTGGAGCGGAGCTGGGGAACGGTGTTGCTTGTGCGTGGGCGCGGGAGCCACGCGCGCAGAGGACGGCGCCTGGGAGGTGGAACCGCTGTGGGTGCTCTGCCTAAGCGTTCACCTGCTGAGGCAGGGGGGAAGGAGGAGAGAGGGAGACCACGTCGCTCCCCAGCAGCGCACCTGAAACTATTCAGGACAGTTCTTTGCTGGGATCTTAGTACAGAACTGCTCATGCTAAATCAGTGAAAAGCACATGACTGATTTTGTAGAGAAATCGAATGAGAGGGCTGTGACTCCTGTTTTTAAAACCGAGCGTGAACCCCGGCTCTTTTCTGTGTGGACCTCGACTCAGAGCAACACGCGAGTCGCAGTTCAAGCAATTTGCTTATTGAAGCAGGCTGTCAGCACTGCGGCTGTGCCGTTCAAGTCAGGGGGTTTCACCTGAGTTTAAACCAAAAGTCAACCCAAAACTTAGCATGAGCGATGATCTAACAAAATGTTTCACTATCTCTGTGGAAACAAGGCCTTTTATTCAGCAGCTATTTTGAATGGATCATTGGATTATCGTAAAGAAATTGACTATCTCATGACTAAATGTTACTATGGAAATTTTGTTTTGATGAATGAGTTACTTGTGTTCCAGGCTCTGTAAAAAATTAAAAGCAACTGTGCAAAGATTATTGCTTTGTGTTAGCAATAGACTAAACAAGAACACCGTTAAAAATATTTTTGATATATATAATCACTCACTACCAGCAAGCTCAGTAAGGAAGGAGTATTTTCATGAGGCTGTAAACCTGAGTAATGTCAGAGTCCCATTGCTCTTTAATGAATAATCTGTAAGTTCAAGAGTGTGCGATTTCCACTTACGCACTTTAGCCAGCAACTAAATACTAGTTTTAAATATCTCGCTTGCTATTATACAATAACTAGGAAGAGAGATAAAAGCAAAGCTTTAATCTAAAAGTTAACATTACATAGTCATCATTTGAAACGTACACTTTTCCTTTTTTAAATCAGTTTATGTCTCTTTTGTACCTTGAGTAGAAATTACTTTAGGGTTTATAAAGTTAATACTTGTGTGCACAGAAATACATACCGCATCGCTAATATATATTGCTTAGGGTCACTAATGTTTATTGTTGCCTTCGCTGTTTTACCTATAGATATTTGACCTTAGAAATGTGGATAAATGAGCAAAGGTCAGAGGAGCTGATGTATTCATGGAAACAAGAATGTTGTTTTAGATAAAAATCTAGTGAACTTAAGCAGGTCTGTAATACAAAGGGTCTTCTGGGGAGGTGAATGAAGGGATAAACTGTCTAAAGCGTGCATTACATGCAAGAATGTGAGTCTGTATCCTGTTACCTTCATTATTTCAGAGTTTGGATTAGTTTAACTCTCTTGAATATTCACTTAATACTTGAAGATTTCCAGCACCGATTCTGATCTCCGCCTTAACATATGGTTGAAATGTGTATTACCCAGTACCATAAGTCGATTTGCTGAATGTTAAAGTAAATGGGCGAAAACTCAGGGAAACCTGTGGAGTTGCACAGCTCCTCCAGGAGAGCAGGGGAATCTCGCTATTGATCTCCAAAGAGAAGGCTCCATGCCGAGGGCTAAATTTGGGTGTGTGCCTCTGTGCACTGCATCCCCCAGAACTATGAATTCATATGGCCCTATTGAGCTTTGATTTCTTTTTTTTTTTTTTTTTTTTTTTTTTATAAAAGGACTCTTGTGAAGCTTTTACCTTCAAAGTCTAAAGCAAGTGTCACGTAATCCATTTTAATAAAGTTGTGTGTGATATTCTTTCAAATCCCTGCAGGGATAGCAGACCTGTTTATCTGGCTAAACCCGTTCTTTAGTAATCATGGACCACTGAAGTTGTTTTCTCCTTATTCTTAGTTTCTTAACAATACCTTTTAAAATTGGCTGCAGTCTCTCTCTCATCCCAACCAGTCCCCGCCCTTCTCAGCAATCTGTCATCTTAAAATAAAAGAGCCTGCAGCAAAGTTTGTCTGCCATTAAAAGTCAGGACAAACCTTATGGTTTTCCTTTTGTATTGGAAAATCTCAGCCTTTTTCACAGTATTTATTTAGCAGCCTTTCTCTTCTGAAGGGTTTTCACTGGGTTTAGTAGACCTTTTTTGAGAACAAACCCAAGGGAAATGTTGTTTTTTCTGAAAGGTGGAATGTAGGCTGTAGTCTTTTTTTCCAATTGAGATATGAACACGGTGTCAGGCTTGATATTTAAATAAAACTATAGGAAGTGGGCAAGAGAAAATCTCTTACTTTTTCCTTCTTAGGCGTTCCCAAGGTGTTTACCTTACACTAAGTCAGGTGGTATAGGCAGGTATAGTTATTCTGATTTACTGTAATTACCCTGGACTTTTGCTGTTGATTAGGAATCCAGTATTCATGTAAAGAGATAAGCAGGGTTAATGTATTTGTACCAGTCGCTGAAGCAGGCACCAGTTTTTCTTTCTCTAGGTAACAGTTCAGTGTTTGTAAATAAGGAGGTAAATTTTAGTTGTTGGTAAACTGGTAACCCCAAAGTTGAAGAGGAACAAAAGATTTGAATGCTGCAAAGATACAGGACATTTTGTATCCATCTCCATGCAGTTCTGGAGCAGATGTCTGGTACATTTTAATGCCTTAAAACACTTCTGTATGGTATCTTAACTTGGCATTAGTTATTCCTAAAACAGGAATGTTCAGGTATTCAGTGTGCTAAAGTACCTGCTGGAACATCTCTCAGAACAGACTGGATTTTTTGACCTTTTGAAGCAGGGATCATCTAAAATAATTCTACCTGCTAGTCATGGAACAAGTTTCATTTCATAACTGGCATTGTGCAGCTACGATATATAATGGGGGAGGGGGTTACGCATTTATTGCGGGCTGTCCAGCAGTAAAATCACCTTAAGGTTCTGGCATAACAGCTCTGTGTCCAACTTGAAAAACATGCCAAATGTCAGTGAAGAGGAGTTACTTTTCTGTTGCAGATAAACCTCCTTCGGTTCCTTTTCTGGCATCCAACTATACACATGTATCCCGACTGATCCTTTAGAAACAGCAGCCTATAACTTACCCTATTAGGATTTCTTTGTATGTTAAAAATCTGGACTGTGGAAGTTGAGCCTTTGATATGCAAGCCCCTGGAATACCCTACCTGTACCCTACCTGTAACGCTGCGGAAGAGCTGCTGGCTCCAGGGTGGGGGGGGGTTCTTTATTACTTCTGTGAACAGCTGCACAGTTCAGAACGGTGTATGGTTTTAAGAGGAAAATCTGTCATTGTTTTGAACACATCAAGGCATGCACATTGAGGACATTTTCCAGCTGCATGTTGGTTTTCCGTATACAGAGTCTTTGTACAGGCATGTTCTCGGGTCACATGGTGGGCTTGCCATTAATAGTTTCTAGCATTAGCTGCAGAACTATTTCATCTCTATCTATAGATCTAGTTTGTATTTGGTGATGGGAAGTGGAAGCCGAGATAACTCAAGAGAAATGGCATTTCTCTAAATGAGATGCACTCAAAATACTTCCACCATCCCTAGTTATTTCAAATGTTTATATAGGCATGGGACAGCTGCTGACTCATGTGGTTCCTCAAGGTGTTAAACGTTTTATTTTATTTTAGATCTCTGCCTCAATAGATCCAGAATTAGGCTCTGATGGTAACTCAGAATTAGAACCAGTTGTGTGCAGCAGGCTCCAGCAGTCCATAGGACCTGGCAATCTGAATTTACCAGAGCTTGTTAAAGGTGATACCGTATAGACTTGCCCGGGAATTCAGGATGCCCCGTTGTTCAGAAGGGAGGGCGAATGGTAGTTGGACTCCTGCTGGAAAAAAGTCACCTTGCGAAAACATGTATTGACTCAAATCATCCTGAGACCTAGGTGAGGGATTTCACCTCTGGTGTGCAAGTGGGGAATGGAGGCCCCAAAAGACTCTGCCTTGCTCATGGTTGCAGCGTTCTGTGTACGTAGCAAACCTCATCCTGGAAAAATCTTTGCATCATGAGAATAGCTGTTAAGTAATATTTCTGTGCAGATTCTGCCTCTTTAACCTGTTGGATGAGTCAGTTGCATGGTTATACTTTAAGGAGGTGTCAGTAAATGCCATCATTGATAGAGACAATAAGGAAAAATGGAGGAGAGTTAAATAAAACTGTTGACAAAGTGCATTAAAGTGCAGTGTTGCTAGACACTACTGGAGAATATGCTGGTATCTTTTATTTATGAATTCTGCTAAATCCATTAGTTGCCTGTGTGAGAAATGGAAGTACATTATTTTCCTGTGCAAACCACAGTTTAAGGGAAAATAATGGATTTTTTTTTTTTTTTCCAAGCACTTTGTGAATGATCGCAGACCTTGGGACTAATTGATCTGGTTCTTTATCTGTAGTCATAAACTAAATGAGGCACGTTTGAATGTGTTGCTCAAAAGAGGGTGAAATCTTAGCAACATAAACTAAATTTTAATTAAATACGACTGCTCATTCACACCAGTGTCCAGCACGCAATTTTTATGAAGCAGGAATTAAATTCCAAGGTGTCAGGTGAGGGGTATTCCTTCTAGATTTTAGATACTGAAAAGAAAAGCCTAATATTTTCTTTTTGATTAAAAGCCTAGAAAGTCCCTCTAAGCATGAAAGCTTAAAAAAACTGTTGTTTCTGTCAATTGCTCCCTGAGAGGATTAAACTTCAGTTCCAGGATATTTGATTCCTGATAAGGGAACTGTTGACCTAAGAGACCGGCTTTAAATATAGTTCATTTTGAGACTGTCCTACATAGGCTAATATAGTCTCAAGATTCACACAGCAATTGCCGGTGATTAAAACTTTCCATTATTTGATTAGACATTCCTTATTGTAATTAATTTCTGAGCTTGACTGGGACGATTGACTCCTAGTTCCAGGGTAGTGTGTTGTTTGTTAGATGACCTGCACCTCCCATTGGTGAAAGATTAGAAACATTTAAGTAATGTCCTAGTTTAGTCTGAGTATCTTGGTAGCAGCATTCCTGTCCTGTCAGGCTGCATTATTTATATTCAGTGATCTCTAACAACTCTGATTAAGGACATATTAAAACCTTTGATTTTGGCAAGTGTACAGTGCTTCGCTTTGAGGTAAAATAGCTTTAATGTATTGCTTTCAATTTTTTTTTTTTTTTAATGTGTGTACGCATAGAGTAAATGGAAATCTGGAAGTCTACAGTACGTGTTTAATAAATTCCATTTTAAGAGCACCTCTTATCTGACTGTACAAGAGCCAGTGTTACTGGTGTGAGAGCTAAAGAGCTGTTCTTGCACCACAGGCGTAGATGAGGAAATGTGTTCTTCAGCACAGGACTTGTAGACACAGCCACGCACCCCAGATGGCATGGATTTCTTATAAACCTACTTAAAAAAAATTCCTTTCCTCTTTGTTTGCATATCTCCTTGAAGAGAGACCACCTCTGTTAAGACAGAATGTTATGCCAGAAAGAAAATAAACCATTGCACAGGCCAGTCAAGATTCCCCAGTAATCCTTGAACTGCGTTAAGACAACACTTAGCAAAATAAGAGTGCTTCAAGCACTGGTGGGAGCTCTGAGAAGATAATGCCTTCTGCACCTCTGTAGTCAGAAAGTGAACGATGCACGACTCTTTTGACCGTCCTATTTGCTTACCAGTCAGTGGTCTTTTTTCCTGTCCGTACTTTTGTTAGAAAGAGATCAAATACCGCCTGATTTATCAGCAGTCGGACTTAGGAAGCGCAACAGCTCTCTGTTACGGGATTCCTTAAAATGCTGTGTCGTTGTGAAGTAGTACTCAATGGTCACCCTCTAGCCATTACTATACCAGGCAGAGGCTTTATCGCATTTAAAAATCTGCGGCATATGTTACGCATTCATATCACTGGTGGGCTGGATGTTTCAAGGACAAAATTTATTTTGTTGCTCACAAAATAAGCTGGACTTACCTTGCGTGCTGTCAGCCCACTGATCCATCTCCATCTTGGACAACTGAGAATTTCGGTGCACCGAGGAGCTTTTAAACACCTGAGGGATTTTTTTTATTTGGAATTTCAGCTTTCTTCTCTTTCTCTAAATCCCCCCACACACCCTCTCCCCATCCTAAGAAAGGGCAAAAACCCAACCAACAAGCTGCTTTTAACAATGGCTACAGCGCTTACTCAATGGCAGAAGGAAGGTCCAGTTTTAGGTCAACGTTGGGAGATAAAAACTTCTTCTGAATACATGCAGACATGCACCCAAGCAACTACTTTTGGTTCCAGTCAGCCTGGAAGAGACCAGAGTTTAAAACTGTGATGCTATCAACTAAAGCTATTTCAGGCAAAATGAAAACAGAGGAAAAATACTTCATTTGTTCTTGTTTTTTTCTAAGAACTTGAGGCTATAGCATGTCCGGGAACTACGACAACTGGTGTTAAGATTCGAAAAATTTGAAAACAAATGCACCAGAAAACTGAGACAACACAAATCTTTAGAATAACCTGTTTTAAAACCGGCCCTAGTATAGGTTATGTACATAACTGGTGCGGTTATGGTGCGGAAACTTCTGCTTTACCTACCAGCTCTTTATCGCACCTAGTTGAATATTTTTTAAGGCTGAACACTTGCCACTAGAAATAATTCCGTAATAAATACAAGTAATATTAAAATGATGGAAAGAATGGTGGTGGTGGGTGTCTTTATACTTTTACACCCTACGAGCTGTAATCGGGTGTTGTCTTTCTGGAGTCTTTGAAAAGCGTGCTGCTTTTTCTTCCTCGAGGAAGCTGCAAACTCACCGCTCTGACAGAAATTTCTGATAGGAAATCAGAGAAGTTGCAGGCGTTGGCTGGTGTAATACCTGTATCTGGATTTCTGCATGCCAACAGAGTTACCTAACTTTAGGTTTGAAAGTCAGGCCCTTGCTGTTTGCAGCTTTGTATTTAAAGCAAGCCATCCTTAGCAGTGAGTTGCAGAAATAAACTCACACAACTGTTCGGTGAAGTAAAGCAGCCCATTTTGTTGTTGATGGGGAAATTCACCACTAATGCAGGTTTTTTCCAAACAGAATTTTAAGCAGAAACATTTTCTTGAACAGACGTGTTGAAGATAGAGGGTGTCTTCAAAATGAGCGTCACCCCCCTCCCCTGGCAGCACCGTACCTTACCCAAATGAGCATGGCCACGACGGTCACTGCCAGTGGCTAGAATGAATGTCAGGAAAACAATCCATGTATTTTGAAACGACTAAATCCCGAGAAGATAAATTAAAGGGAGAAGAGCCAAGGCGGAGTGCCTCTGCTGGTCCAGACCATTCTCTTGTGGTATCGGAGAGGATCCCAAACCTTGGGATCTGCCTTGGGGTAGTTTATCTGTTGAAGTGGCTGATGAGGTTAGCATGTTATATGTGGCTATCCAGGCATCTTTTTGACATCCTTGCAATCTCACAGCATTATAAATAGTATTTTTTAACAGACAGACACGTTGCAAGCAAAATAGCCTCCTTTCAGGTTAAACTCCCTTATCTCTTGCTAGGTGCTTTCTGTAAAAGAGCTTCCAAACTAAACATGAGGGCTTAAAATTTCTGTGCTCAAGTACAAGTCTGCTTCTCATGCTCCACAAACGTATTTTTTTTAAACTGGAGAATGGATACATATTAACAGCTGAAGAACTTAAAAATATATTTTGTGATGTATAAGCCTAGCAAAATATTTTAAATCAGTGATACTGGAAGGAGGTTATACAGAAATCCAATTAAACTTATGAAATCCCTATCCTGTTGAAGTATAATTTAAAGGAAAGCAGTTCTGTTTCCCAGAAGTGCTGTGTATAATATTTCTGGCTTGGGAAGAAAGGGTTGGAGTGTGCTATTTGGCTGGAAATCGGTACCAGCTTCCTCCATGGTGTTTTAGTTGAACAGTGTTGACATTCTAACAAATCCCGTGGAAGCTCCCCTGAAGTGGAGGAGTTAGCTGTTTTCTTGCTTTTACAGTGAAATATCTGTTTGATACCACGATCGTGTTCCAGTAACCGAGCCGTACTGCCTTCGTATTTGATGACCAGTGGCATTCTTGGTTTAACACCCTATAGAAACCCTAAATTGCTGGAGGAAAACCAAATATTTCTGAAACTTTACAGCTACTGTATTTCGCACAATCATTAAAGTAAACAAAACTTACATTACTATGTAGCCAATGAAAACAGTGGATAAAGGGTTCTGTGTCCCTTGTTGTGTATACCTGCTTTTTTTAAAAATAAATCTTCAACCCCGGGTTTCTCAGCGCTTTAAAGTCAGCATAGCAAAGAAGCAGGATCACTTCAGAAAATATGTAACGTGAGGCTCTTTTTACCTTGCCGCAGGAACTTAAACCAAATTCGTATTTCTGCTAAATAACAAAAAGCATGTGTATAGGTTGAGAGAGAGAAAATACTACCAGCTAGTTGTTCTTCTGCTTTCTTTAAAGGAGTGAAAATAATCTCCACTTTCTTTTTCTTGCCCCCTCCTTCCTCCTTGCCCAAAAGGAAAACATTTTAAATTGATTCAGTTCTTAAATAGAACTTTCCAACGGAAACTAGTATTACAAACATAGATATTCAGTATTTTACCCCTAGGATTTATTCAAAATAATCTGGGCCTCTGCACTGGCGCTAAAAATACATTTTCCAGTTCTCAGTGTTGGCCAAAGCAGGGGTTAAAAGCAGCGTTCTGGCTTTAATTTCCAGGACATAAAAGTAACACTGTTAAAACAATCTGTGTAAGGCACCAGCTCCTTCCCCTCCGCGCATCCCCCGAGCGCTGCTGGGTTTAGCTCAGGTCTGCAGGAGTCGTCCGGCAAGGAGGAGCGGTGCTGGGCTGCGTGGCACTGCAGTGCCATTGCCGGGGGGGATTCGTGGCTGTGGCAGGCAGCGAAGTGACCGTGGCAGTGGGGTAAGTTTCTAGGTAGTGTCTCTGGGAAGCTGGGTCCCCTGGAGTTTTGATGGGGCCTGGCCGTTGGATTCAGCTGAGGCTTGGAAGCTGTGGCACCCAGCAAGGCACAGGGTTCTCCGCTGCCCCGACTGCTGGCGGTTTGTATGCCAGGAGCCTTCGTATCGCCTGCTGATGCTGCTCGCAGGTTAGAAAAAGTTTTAACCGGGGGGCAGCGGTTTTGTTTGGCCTCAGACGGGGTCAGGTACCACCTAAGTGGGACAACTTTGAGACTGCTTTTCCAGTACAGTGTAGTGTGGCACGCGGTGAAGTTTCACATGCTTCAGTGCCTCCTCGACGCCAAGTTTGGAAACAGTGATTTTAATTCCCTGGTCCCCATTCCGGTCTGGTTCGGCCTGGATACTCCTAGGCTTTTGTTCAACAAGTGCTATCTCCCCGACCTCTTTACCGTTTCTCTCATTCCCCATGTAATTCTACAAAATGGATGAGCGAGTGTTTGGAGTATACGGAGGCCTGACCATATATATGCTCTCTCTGGGCAGTTAGAGTGGGAGGATCACAAGACTGGGAGTGTAGCATCAATATATAATATGACAGTCTCAAGCGAAGGTTTTTAAAGAAGACTTTGAAGCTAATATGGGGGAAGAGGGGAGAGAAAGGAGAAAGAAATACACTGGCTTTAGGTTAAGACGCTTTGAATGCAGGAGTAATGCTTTTGTGCCACCTCCGTGTGTGCACCTGTGTTTTAACACAGAGTGTTCACAGAATATCTCCCTGCTGCTAAGCCTATGGATCAGCAACGCAGCCTTTTCCAGACTGCATTAACAACCCAGTTTAAATACATTAAAGATGATGTACATACTGCAAAAGCGCCCTCGCCGCATAGAGACCTTTCCTGTCATTCTGCCGTGAAGACCAAATGTGTTATCTCAACGGGCTTCTCGGATGTTGGAAAAGCTTTGCACGCTGAGTTTGAGTGAAATCTGTATTTTAACCTGAAGTATATGTTGCGTGAAGCAAAAGAGAGTCCTATATAGCAGATCATTCCAGTCTTCAGTCAGCATCAGGCAGAGTAAATTCAGCTGTAATAGAAACTTGCAATAATTTGTGTTCTCATTTGCCATCCACCAAGTAATTTTGAACTCTGTGAGAGGTGATGCCAGGCTCTAAGTGTGTTTTTCTTAAGGGATGATATGTTTCCACTGTGATTTCAATAAATCCCAGTAACCGTTTATGCAAAGAGGTGGTGGTTTGGCTGGGTCGTTAGTTTTCCTTGTAGAGGTCTGGTTCTGGTTGTGACTGTGCTGCCAACATGAAGTCACGTCCCCATTGTGAGCAAAGGGCTGATTCTGCTCTTAGTAGTAGACGGAAAGTTACTAGTTAGTTGGTCAGAAGAAGCCATAGAAACTCCCAGACAGAAACAGTTTCATAACTTCATCTGAATGATAAATTAGCGTCTCTGAAGTAATGTTTTTGAGTTTCTCAAATGGTGTTCTCTGCATAACTAGTGCAGAACAAGCAGTCTGATTGCAGGATACTGGCTTCTGTCCTCCTTCCGCGTGCTTGTGCGATGGTAAAATAGGGAAAGGTAGGAGGCACTCCACAGCGCTGTAAGGATTGACACTGTGAGGGTAAAGGTCTGAGACCAGTGGAGGGGGAGCAGATCCGTAAGATGTGTTGGAAAGGACTTTCTGGAAAGCTCAGCCTTGGTCTGATTCTGCTCCAGATGAAGCTACGGCCGAGTGCTTTGATAAGCTGGGTTTTCTTTCTCTTCTTGGCAAACGGGTCAGGTTAATATAAAGGATATAGATAGCAATCGACTCTCCCAACTGAAAGGTGTTTTTGTCAACCAACGTCAACCAATAGCCTATAAATAGGTAATCTTAGCCTCTTTATTTATACGAAGCTTGCTCGTGTGGTGACATCATGTCCATACCAGCTCCCGAGCAGGTGTATGTACGTGCTTGAAGTTCTGCTTTCACAGAGAAGTCATCTTGGCTTTGTGGCTTCATGTTTCTCCCATTTCAGCAAACAAATCTATAAATTATAAGCATGCTTAAAATACCCCATTTATAGTTCTAAAATGGATGAATGCAATTATTTTGGGTGCTTGGGCCGCTGCATTCAAGACTAGCTGGGTACTTTGAAGCTGTATTCTGAGCTGCTCTAACACGGCAACTTTTCAGAGACGCCACGCTCCCCCTACATCAGTACAGACTGATGGAGGCAGCGAGCACTTGCCACCTCTAAAATACGGCTATTTAAGCACCTGATTGTAGACATTCGATTCTGAAAATGGGTGCTTTGATCTTTTAGGTGCTTTCTCCTATATATAGCTAGCCCAAAGCAGGATACCGCAAGTTTTCATTGCCCCTGATATTTTAGCAAATACTGTCCCCCTTGTGTTTCTAACACACTGTGCCCCTTTCTTTCTTCACACATCAGAAGCTCTCGAACAGAGCTGCACGCTACAAAGAATCTTTATAGAAATCTTCCTTCCCATTTCAAACCTCTTAAAAAAAGCTCTGTGTAACTTAATTTACCCATTTTTAAAAGGTGCAAGCCTAAGTCACAAACTAGGCCAGATTGTCACGTGAGACTGCTTTTTTTTCCCCTACTAACTCTCATATTGAGGTGAGTGTAAGGGAGCGTATTTCAGTCTCATGCAGGTTTCTGTACCGTACCTGTCTCCAATTTGTATGTTTGAAAGTTTCTTATGTTTTACTGAGGTACTAAAACGCAGATTCAAGAGCAAAATTCGCCAAAAAACCAAAAGGGGCTGTTATTTTGGGGCCTGTTGAACAGAGCTGTGAATAACTGTGAAACGTCAGCTCCTCTTCTGTCATTTATCTCTTGAACACCGTTGCCATTCGATGTGATGCCACACCGGTGAGAGCGACAGCTGACCGCCTCATTTCTCTGTGCTCCATTTCAGGTGAGAAACCCTACAAGTGCACGTGGGAGGGCTGCGACTGGAGATTCGCTCGCTCGGATGAATTAACGCGCCACTACAGGAAGCACACGGGGGCAAAGCCCTTCCAGTGCGCTGTCTGCAATCGCAGCTTCTCGCGCTCCGATCACCTGGCTCTCCACATGAAGAGGCATCAGAACTAAAAGCTGGACTTGTCGCTGCGGCTGTTTTGTATCTATGCAATTTCCTATTGACTCTCGACGTCCAACTAAAATTAGTTTAATTTTTGAGTATGGGTTATCCATTTAAAAGAAATCTCAAAAGAAACTGGAAATGTATATTTTGTATATTTATGCAGAAAAAAAGGGAAGACACTGTATCACAATACCAGAGTGTTCAGTGGTTTGTTTGCTCTCATGATGTGTTATATGGCTTTAGTCAGCAGTTTTCATCTCTTTACAAGTATTACGTCTTGACACATTGCAGCTTTATACATTTTTTTTTTCTCTTGCGGTGTTTTTGACCAAAGCACTGTCATTATTGTGACAATGTTTAGTAAACGGATTAATGAGAGGCTGCAGGTGAATGAACGCAGTGGAAAAGCCATGAATTGTGATCTGTCAGGTTTTTACTGGACATATTTAGGACTTGTGGGGTTTTTTTAAATGTTAAGTCGTTCTGTGGAGATAAAGTACATGATAGAAAAATTCATAAACAGCCATAGAACAAAACATTTTGTTCTGTATGTTGCATGTTTGCTATGACAAAGATTTTGTAAATATGCAAATCAGCTTTTTAGGTTTAATACAAAAGTTTTCTAAGAATCATCTGGAGAAAAAAGCAGTTGTTCTACATTTTATAACGCGGCACATTTACAAAAAAAGTTATTTAAATACCTCTCAAAACAGTACCAACTTAGCTTCATTCTTCGTAAGAGAAACGAGCTGAGCATTCAGATGTTTTGTACCTGTTAACTCAAACGGTGTGCACTGAATATTCAAAGCAGGATTTTGTTTTCAAATTGCTTAAAAGGGCAAAACATATATAACGAACTGTAAAGTCAATGTTGGAAGCTTAAATAACGGGGATAGTTAACAACGAACACAGAACGTTAAACCTCTTACTATAAGCTAAACTTAGTATCACTTTAAAAAGAAGGATTTGGGATGCAATTTTCATATACAGACATGTTAAGCTGGTTCAGCACCGGTATGATCTGGTTTCACGTGGATATTGCATGTAATTTGCTGGAAGGTAAAGGATACAGTAATTTTGTTTAAAATTACAGTGCAGTTTAGTTAATCCACTGTTCAGATTGACACACGCAGGGGAAAATTTACTGCTGACAAAAGTAGCTGAAACTCCGCTGAAGTCAATGAAGTGGTGCCCTTTTATGCTAACAGTGGCTTTGATCCACAGTGTTCAGCCTTGAAAGAGTAGATGAAGGGCCAAAGATGAGGTTAGACCGTGTAGGATTTGGCCAGACAACAGGAGAAAACCAAACAAACGTGGTTAAGTGTCTGGACTTCACAAGCCGTAATATTAAGCTGTCAACCAAAGGCTAGAATAGACAATCAAAATACCAAAAAAGGGTCTTGCAGGAAAACCTAGCTTTGTTAAAACTGTTGTTTGTCTTTATTTATTTGTGGTATATGATAGACACTTTTTTTTTTTTTAAGACAATTTTACATATACTTGATAAATTATAGTTTTGTTTCTTATAGTTAGAAATGTTGCTCTTAATGTAAATAGTTGACAAACGATGTAAATAATTTTGTAAGGCTTCAAATGTTTATACGTGGAAACACATGCATAAATTGGTTGCTGTTTTGCTTCTTTTGCCTCCCCCTACCTTATTTTTGTATTGTGGTATTTCCTATGCAAATGACGGAGCAAACAGCTGTATAGTTGTAGAATGTTTTGAGAGAGAATGAAATGGTTTATATATAAAGACTTTTTTTTTTTTTTTTTTTGCAAAATAAAACAAAGTGCCTAATGTGTGTGTGTGTGTGTGTGCATGCGCGTGCTCTCTGGAGCTCCTGACAATGAAAGTTCTGTGGTTTTGCACTGGGAGCTGGAAATTGTATCAATATTGAGCTAAGAACGTCTGTTCTTCATAGCAGGGGCTGTCTCTTTGGAAAGTACCTGGCAGTTATGCACGCTGCCTTGACGAAAATTAACAAATGTGAAGGGATAAGTAGTACTTTATGGTGCTTTTCTGCAGCCAGAACTTTAAAGGAAGTGTACAGTAGCCTGAAAATGGTTGCCATTGTCTATCCAAGTAGCGTGATTGTAAATTACCCATTGGGTGCAATTCTCTCCCACTTTCAAAATGGGTAAGAAGACGGGTTCACACTCATCTACAGCATTGCCCAAAAGAAGTTTCTCTCCCAAAAGGCCCTTTCATGCCCTAGAAAGACAGGAAGGTCCCATAGCAGTGCTACTCAGTGCCCCCCACCCAGCAATGTCTCCTTTTCAGTATTTTTTCCTTGAAAAATAGATGGAAGTATGGTCCGACTGAAAGATTGGAGTGGACGTGTACGTTCAGATCTGGGGTTCCATCTGTCTTCTCGTCCATTCCTCCGAGCTTAAAGAAAACAGGCACACTAAGCTTTTTAAAAGGAGTTGATCTTAAAACCGATGAAAGAGTCAGTTTAAATATCATTTACTACCAAGTTATAATCATCCAATTAAATCAACTGTCAATTTATTAAAAATTCAGTTGCCGCCTTGTAAACTCTGGCTACTAAATCCATTCTCAGATTTTTCTGTTCTTCCCTTATAACCCAACTTTGATTTTTCTTTAATTGATTTTTCTCTCTTAGCCTCTCCCACACGTCAGCTAATCCTTCCTTTTAAAAAATACCTGGGGTAATATTGGCAAAGTCAATGAAGACCTGGTTAATTACCAAGAAAATCTGCCTGCGTCTCACCTAGCGCTGCACAACCGCAAACATAAGAGCGGTGTTCGGAGAATGCGGAGGGACAAGTCCCAGAAGCGCTGCTGCGGTGTTACCCTTTTCTGATCCAGCCATTAGAAAAACAGCCGGGTTTCTCTGGAGCATTTCGGCTCGGAGGGGAAGCTGGCAAAGAATTGGGTCATCGTTCCTGTGCCGTCACTGCGAAAGAGAGCTACCGGCGCTCATTTTCCCCGAGCGCAGGGTGAAGCTGTCCCACTCAGCCCGCCTAACTCGGGGCTGAATTGGGGTCGGACCGCTGGTGGGTTCGGTAGCTCTTCCAACTCTTCCACAGCGAACCTTCTCTCACCCTGTGTTTTGTCGCATGTCCGTAGGTGAAGGCAGCGCTCGCTTCTGCGTTTCCCATGCCTTTTCACACCGAAAGCCCACTGATTGCACGGTTTCGGGCCTCCAACATTGCCTCATGCTTGTTTGAGATGTTTCTATTGCTCGGCTACCTGGTTGCATAAACGAGCTTAATGGCTTCATATTAATCTTGAATGAAAGGCCATAATTAGGCCCGTCTACTTCAGCAGCATTTCACCTAATACGAACAGAGGCAGGGCCGTGCACCAGAATACATTACAAAACCAGAGGTAGAGGGGCTTTCTCCACCGGCAAAGCACTACATCCACAGCACGTGGTAGTAATACAGTAGTTCAACAGCACGGCTGATCTCGATACCTGCAAGAAAAAGTAGAGTCACCACAGCACCCGGCACGGTTCGTTTAAAGCAGTTGGCGCAGAGTCCCCCAAGGTACCGCGGCCACCCTCACATTTGGCTCACCAATTGTCCTTCAGCACCCGAATTATCATTCCACACAAAGAGGGAAACTCCAGTTGGCCAACTGGCTTTTCTGGTGGCCACACGAGCAGCTGGTCCTCCTCTTGACGAGTTCCTTCCTGTGGTTTTCAATGTGAGTTCACGGCCCGATCCTCCACAGAAGTGCCTCTATGCCCACATGGGAGCCTTCTGGCCTTCGTTACACGGGATCTTTGCATGGATCCTTGTTCTAATCTGGTCGGTACGGTGCCACGAGGTTCTGCCACGCTCTACAACCACAATAGTGGTGTTGCTGTTGACCTTCGTGAAAGAGAGTCCGGCTCAACAACTGACTATTATCCGAAAGAATGTGGTGAATTACTCATGCACTGAATAATGCATCCTGGCACTTCGAGTGTGTTAGGACGGGGAATTTGTTGGCCGCTGCAGGTAGCAGAAGCAGCCCGATGGGTATGCTTTTAATAAAGCAACTCGCATACTTCGCTTGTGTTTACTTATTCATCTTCTCCTCCTCCACTAACCACTAGGTTGTTGTTGTCACCTGCTGTCTTTCTAGCACCCTCACCAATGCTGCTTGTTTGGGATTTGGGATGTGAGCTGATGCAGGCCACTGGAGAAGCCTACAGCAGACCAGGCAGGGTCCGGTCTGTCTACAGCGAACAAAGGCCTGTCTACGGCGAACAAAGAGCGCCGTGGTTCCTGAGACTTCTTTGATGTTGTTATTGTGCTTTTTAAAAATAGTTACTGTTTATATATAAATATGTATGCAAATATATATTGGCGCGTGTGTGCGTGCACGAGTGTTCATTTGCGTATTCAGTTCAGTTCTGAATCCTGGCAAACACTCGCTTTTGACGACGTGTCACGGCAGCAAGCTCCACAGGTTAGCTGAGAAGCGGATGGGGGGGGAGGAGAAAATGGGTGCTCCTGCGTTTCCGCACCAAATTTCCAAACTATTGGGGAAAGTTAAAGGTCTGTTTTCCCCGCTGTACCAAGGGAGAAATGTAACAACTAATTTCTGTTTCCAAGGAGCAGGTTATTTCTTTATTTCAAAGTCTTCTAAATTGGAGAGAGAGAGAGAGAGAGCTGTGGGGAGAAGGAAGGGCAGTTATACTGTAGAAACAAAGCAAATTCAGTGAAAAAGAGAGTAAATCTTCAGCTAGGCAAGCTAAAAACGTAAGTTATTTCTGCAGGAGAACCTGTGCAGGTGGCAGCAGACAGCATCCTGACATGAGCTCTCAGGCGCAGCTTTGTTAAAGCAGACTTCCCCCACTCTTTGCTCTGCTTTTCCCGGTCTCTGCCCAGCCGGGCACACATCTCACCTAACTCAGGTTTTAATTCGTGCCATAAAGAACAACAGCACAACTTGTTTACTTTTTGCCTGTCTCCCTGTGTTTCATTGTATAACCAGGGCAAACTTCCTTTTTTTTTTTTTTTTATGTACAGCACTTGTGTCAATATACAGGACGTGCTATTACTACGTGCATAACGACTTTTGCACCCAGTGTGATCTTTTTTCCGTGAGGGGCTCGGAAAGCTGATTAGAGCCTTCTCCTTCCCGTGGGACCAAGCAAAGGCATGTGATGCCGAGGGGGATTCTTGTACTTCTGAGGCAGCGATTCAGAAACGTTCAGCTGTTTAGAGTGGAGTCATGGGGTTTCCAGCCTTGCTTTTTGTCCGGACCTCCTGATTTTTCTGCCTTACTCTTTTTTTTTTTTTTACTGTAGTAGAGTCAGTTCAACGGCTTCGGCTACAGGAAGCTTTAGGAAAATGTAGTTTGCCTCTTTCTCAAGAACCGAGGAGTCACATTGGCTGTTTTGCCATCTTCTCTGCCTGGGAAATCAAAGTCTGAAGTCGCTTCTAAATAATATCCCCAAAGGCCATTTCTCTTCCCAGCCTCAGTTGTTGTTTCTGTTTATACTTGTTTTGTTTAGCTGGCTATTGTTATTGTGGTTTGTCATTATTTCCAACCCATTGGGGTGGATCACTAGACCAAAAAAAGGACGTAGGCACCCTCAGAGGGACCAGAGTCCCAGACTCCCAGGTCAGTACCCGTGCTGCGAGGTTGCAGACTCATGGCTCTCTTTTTCCAGTCCCACGAATCCGGCACTCTCTGCTGCTCGCTGGC
Organism: Egretta garzetta; assembly: GCF_000687185.1. Taxonomy (NCBI): domain Eukaryota; kingdom Metazoa; phylum Chordata; class Aves; order Pelecaniformes; family Ardeidae; genus Egretta; species Egretta garzetta. The sequence continues at coordinate 954,025 of NW_009259336.1, forward strand.
CTGGCCTCGAGGAGGACGAAAGCAAACACGCTGAGCCCGCTCTGTCCCACCAAATAGCCCATGGCCTGGTGGGTCTCCTGGGAAGTCGAGGACGTTGGCTTTTGGCTTTCTCAGGCCCAGGAGGAGCAGGTACCGCATCTCCCGGCCACCGGTGGATTGTCCTGCTTTGCAGGCTAGTCTGTCAAAGAAGGGCACTGGCACCAAATTCCTTCAAGGCAACGGCTTTGCAAAGAAAAGCAGTTTTTGAGGCTTGTGAGAAGTCCCATCCCGTACAAGTGCAGAAAGTGAACCAGAAGAGTGCCTTTGACATTAAGGCCCCCCCAGAGGATTTAGGCAGGGTGATACCTCATTTCTGGATCCTGACCAGGGACAAGTGTGACCTGAGTCCCTAACAGCGTGAAGCCTGAGGCTCTGCTGCATATCTGCACAAGCACAGCTCTGAGACAATAAGGAATTTTAAACTCATAAATTTATCGGCATACAGAGTTTAACCTTTAGGGTTAAACATTAGGAGAACAAAAGTTTTCTGGATGTCGTGCTTACGTTACACCCCACCTTAGGTGCTAAATCCCTTTTAGGGGGATCAGACCTGATGTTTCTCTTCAGTGAGAAGAAGCAATGTACAGCTTCAGTAACTCACCTTACTGGAGAAGGCTTGAGAAATCTGTTTCTGCAGGCTGTGCTGGCACCAGAGCTGTACTTGAGGTCTGGGTCCGTAGGAGCATCCTTCTCCCTTGGCAGTGACGGTGCAGAGCTGGCACCAGGTGAGCACCAACACCATCTTGTAGGTGACTCTGGGCACCTTGCATGCCTCAGGCTGGACCAGGAACCTCCATGGCTGAGTGAAATGGTTTAGCGAAATAGGATTTAATTTGAAAAACTGCTGCATTTAAGTATGACACAAAAGAAGACCGAAAGTCTGAGTGTGTTGCTCTCAGGGAGTTTTCACCACATATTTCTGGATTCAAGTCTTTTAATCTGCAGTCTCTCCTGGGGCCAGGTCCAGATATGACCCTTAAGAAGAGGTTTATTTTCCAGTTTTGTTCAACTACAGTAATATCCCAAGAGCAAAATCTGTGAGATTTCTACTGCGGAAGACAGCAGAATTCCTGCAAAGTTAACACCATTTGCTCTGTAGCCAATTCTCAGTAAGAACCTTACATGGCCCAACCCTTTCCCCTCAGCCCATCTCTGATGAATCCCTTAAATGAACACTCAAATTCAAAAAGTGTGGGTAAGAAAAAGCAGTAACAATGTGTTGAGATACGCTTGAAGTTGAAATTGGTTTGGCTTGGCTTTTTGTTCTCGGTGTTCCCAGCTAAATAACGAAATAGCAGCAGTTTTCTTATACAAATATTTGTATGCTATTACTAAATTTACCTGTGGCTTCCCCTCCACCCCAAAATTAATAAATCTCTGTTTTTCTAACACTGCATTTGGGCTTTCTCCTGTGCTGTTATCAGGCTAGAACTAAGAATCATTCCTCCTTTGAAGAAGCTCAGACAAATGGGTAAGCCAGGCTAAATGTCCCCAGGGGAAAACTTACTTCATTTCTGAAACATTAACAACAGCAATCAAATGAAATGTGAGTATTTTCAGAGTACATACTGTGCCTTAGGACATTTAAGCTGATTTCTTGAATAAAGGAACTTTTCAGTAACCTTAAAGAAGCATACCCTGAAAAGACAGTTCTGAATACCAGCTATTTCTGACATGTACCATCTGCAGAAAAATCAGGCTCAGGGGACCCACATATTCCTCTTTTATCATCTTTGTGAGATTATTTTGTGCATTTACGTTATTTAGCTTGCATATAGGGGCTGGTAGATGTTCCTTCGTTTGCTTGTGGCTGGCATCGCTGTTTTGCCTCCCTTAGAGGCACCTCCTGCTATTTCTTCTCAGCCTTACTCTGTCCCTGCAGTGGGGAGCAGGGAGTTGGCTGAGGTCTGGTGGCTGAAAGGTGGATGGCCATCTGACCAGGCTTCAACTCCTTTCCTAGCACGTGTTGTTTTCACACAAATACCGCCAGCCACCCCTGCCATAAGGTGCGTGGGTCAGTGCACCTTACCATGCCTGGGGAAACATCTGGGGCTGGCACATTTACTGATAAAACTGAATAAGACTGAACTGTACTCTATTTGCATAACTGCAGTTCGGGATGGTTTGGTCCGTGCCTGGACAGACATCTGATTTGAATCGTTTTCCAGCGCTCAGAGTAAGTGCAGAGAAATTCCCATCTGCTCCCACACAGACTTTTACTACTTAATGCCATTGGGGAATTAGCAAAATGGACAAGTGGGGGTTCCCCCCCCCCGCCCTTCCCCCCTTGGCATTTAAGCATAAACATCTGAAAAAAGCACCCTTAGCAATTAATGGAAACCAATCAATCTTGCAGCCAAAGCAATGCATAAAATCAGTCTGCGAGCAAATAGATGTGTTTGTGGTGGGAAGCTGGATGAGCAGCTTTCTCCTCACAATGGTGCAGTTGTACACGTGCTGTAGGTTTGAGCAACCACGGCCATGTCTGTACCAGTAGATTAAGCATGGTCGGGCCCATTCCCTGGTGCTGAGGCCGATGGAGATGGGAATGGCCACATCCATACTACCGGCCTCTCCTCCCCTCCGTGCCCTGCACACAAACCGCCTGTCGAGTGCGGCCCTGGCCCATGCCAGCTGTTGGCCCGCGCTTGGGAATTGTTTGGGAAAGCTGGCCCCAGCTCCGCTGTGCCAGGCACTGGGCTAACAATGAAGCAGCACAGACAATTGCCTTCCAGTTCCTGGGAACGTTCCCCGGCGCTGTTTCATTTACCAAGATGGACGTTAGCTTTGGAGTTCAAGCTTTGACAGATTCAGCTTGGCTTCCCCCTGACTTTAAAAGGAGGGGAACAAACAAACAAACAAACAAAAATGGCATTCAGGGGAGCAGTTCTGCTGCATGTGGTCCTTCTTAGAGCCTGAGAAATATGCAAATACACAGGCTCTATTGATTTGCTTCAAATTACTCCGCATTGACAATAGAATAAAGACAAAAAGCAGAAATGACCCAGAAAATTGCCTTATTATTAAGAAAAGGGAAAATGCATTTTATTTTATTTTATTTTATTTTATTTTATTGAGGGACAGAGCTCAAGGAAGAAGTCTAGTTGGGGGGCTCATCTGGGAGGGTCCTCAGGGAGCTATGTGGAAAACGGGTGGAAATGTTCAGAAATGTTCCTTTTAAAAAAAAAAAAAAAGGAGAAGGAGAGAAAAGAAGAGGTCTAATCCCTTTGAAGCTTGCAGTTTTATGAGAGCTTCGTCCTTGGGAACTGTGCACCAAAGATGACTAGAGCCGCTTCAGGCTTTGCAAAATTACTACAAACATAAGGTGAGTGGCTTTATCATAAAATTGGAGTGGCCATTAAAACTTCAAAGGAGATGTATGACCTGAATTTTACCTGTCACAGTCTGGAGTATTTATTATAGGAAGATTTGATTCCTTTCTTTAGTTAACAACCTGGTACTCACGTGAGGTCATGGGACAGATTACAGTTTTCATTGGTGGTATGACAGATTAGATGTTAATATTTTATTGCTCCTGACCTTGGGAATCCATAAACCATTGGACAGGTGAGAGCTGAAAAAAAACCCCCAGCCTGGCTCCTTTAGGAATAAGAGCATATTTCTAATACCCAAGTGTGGCCATAGTGGTACCTTTCCATTGACTAGCACCCAACCAGTCTGGCTTTGACAGGGTGCATCCCTCAGAGGATGCTGGGGATTGTAGTCCTTTAAGGAGCCATGTCAAGCAGCACCTTTGCCCATTTACTGGCAAATCTTGAGATAAGAATACCCCAAAGGAGGGGAAGACTCAGTAGTCAAAATGGTAGAGAAAGATACTATGATAAAGACATCTTTTCCCAGCAATGTCTGGTTTTTGCCAACCTTTGTCCTTCCTCCTAAATCTGCTGGTTGGCTCTACTTGACCCAGAGCAGTTCAACACCTCCTCATCTCACAGGCACAGGCAGCCCCTTCCCTTCGTTCTTGATGGGGCTGCCAAGTCAGTCACCCCTTCTACTGCCTTGGTGCCCTCTCATTTTCAACCTTCTCCTTTCCCTCCTTCGCAACTCTTCCCTGAATGCCAGGTCTGCCTGTGGCTTCCCACCTTCCCTTCCAGTGTTTTCTGCTGTTTCTCCGCTGCCAGTCTGCTTGCCCCCAAGAAGTGCTCGTAATGGCCCTTCTAAATGAGCAATTGCCACACAGATCTTTGGCATCCCAGGCTGCTTGCATTGCACCTTAGCAGGCATCTGTGTGAATATGCTTGCCTGCAGCTGTACTTGTAAATGATCAGAATCATTTTACTGATATTTGCATTAGACTGAGATGCCTATTGTTTTAAGAGAACACAGCAACAGCATTGTAGCAGTACTCAAGTGGGATCCTCTGTAAAACTGTTCATCTGCACATTAGTGAAGTACCTTCTGCAATATCCTAGCTGAGGAAACAAAACTTTTAAGAGCTACCTTAATGGAAAGACATGGTATGGCTGTGGCCCAGTTGAGAGCAGAACCTGTGGGCCTGGATTCTGAGGCAAATACTAACCCTCGTAACTACCTGTAAATAATTTCCTAGATCTAGATTATGATTTAAAATTGGGATTCCAAAGCACCTTAGGTGCCTGATCATGGACAATAGTCAAGGTGGCTAGCTTGCTAGTACTGCCTTATTTCTAAAGGTACCTCTACAATCAGTCTAAAGCCAGCGACCCTTTTGCTTATAAGGAATAATGATGGTGGTAGCCAGCTTTTGCGTAAAAGACTTGTGGGAGGACTACCTTCCCAAGGACTCAGAAGTCCACAAGGCATTTTATATTATTCTACTGTTGAGGCTGCCACCAGCATGGCATCACTAGTAGCCTTGCCCAGGTAGACAAGGAGGGGTACAAGGACTCCTTGGAAAGGAAGGCTGTATGAAGGGAAAACTGGATTTGTGTCAGCTAACTAATTCAGAAGCCAGTGACTGTAACAGTGCATAGAAGTAAAAGTAGACATCCAAAATCTAGATGTGACAATTTGAAATGCAAAATAATGATGTCTACAGACATTTCTGTGACAGGACTGGCTCAGACCTCTTCCAACAGCGTGATTAAACTTGCAGATAAGGTTGCAATCTTTGAAATTTAAAAAAAAAAACAACGAATAAAACCAACACAAACCAAAAACCAAATTAGCAATCTAGAGGTGCAAGCCTGTTTCCCTAGCTGTGCTGGTTTTGGCTGGGGTAGAGTTAATTTTCTTCATGGTAGCTAGTATGGAGCTATGGTTTGGAATTGTGCTGGCAACAGGGCTGATAATACAGGGATGTTTTCGTTATTGCTGAGCAGTGCTTACAGAGAGCCAAGGCTTTTTCTGCTTCTCACCCCACCCCACCAGCGAGGAGGCTGGGGGTGCACAAGAAGTTGGGAGGGGACACAGCTGGGACAGCTGACCCCAACTGACCACAGGGGTATTCCATGCCATATGACATCATGCTCAGCATATAAAACTGGGGGAAGAAGAAAGAAAGGGAGGATGTTGAGAGTTACGGCATTTTGTCTTCGTAAGTAACTGTTATGCGTGATGGAGCCCTGCTTTCTTGGTGATGGCTGAGCAGCTGCCTGCCCATGGGAAGTGGTGAATGAATTCCTTGTTTTGCTTTGCTTGCGTGCACAGCTTTTGCTTTCCCTATTAAACTGTCTTTATTTCAACCCACATGTTTTCTCAGTTTTACCCTTCCGATTCTCTCCCCCATCCCATTGTGGGGGGAGTGAGCGAGCGGCTGTGTGGTGCTTAGTTGCCAGCTGGGGTTAAACCACGACAGTCCTTTTTGGCACCCAACATGGGGATCGAAGGGTTTGAGATAACGACAAGTTTGACTGGAATGTGCTAGATCAAATTTGTAGTTGTTATTTTTGTTTAGCTATTAATTGACAGGCTCCCGTGCTTGCCATGGGGCTTGCTTGCCTTACTGTATATTCAAGTCTACTGCTCGTTAGTGGCTGCTTTCTGCTTTCACTACTTGCTGTACTCCTGTACTGCTTATCACCTTACTCTGCTGTGCCTGGGAACATTCTGATAACAGCAATGGTGATGCACCTGGGCTGGCAGATGGCCAGGGCATCGCTGCTGTTTCTGTGCTGCTGTACTGGACAGGCTGGAGCTCCAGTGTGAATTCAAGTCAAAGGGAGTGTGACCTGTGGATGAGTCCATGTGGGAGCAGGACACCCAGAAGTGTCTGTGGTCGTGGGTAAGCCCATGCCAAAACAAGTACATCTTGAAGCATCTTTTGGCCATGGTTATGTCTGTGCCGCAGCAGCTGTACCTCTGAAGGGATTGTGGCCCAAGGGTAAGTCCACACTGAAGAAGGTACACCTTGAAGCATCTGTGGCTGTGGATAAGTCCATGCTGCAGCAGGTACACCTTAAATCACCAGTGGCTGTGCAAGAGGTCATGCTGGAGCACCTCAAAGCGTGTGGCCACGGATAAGACCACAACAGAGCAGATACACCCCTGGAGAGACTGTAGCCATGGGTAAGGCCATGGTGGAGCGGGTTTACTCCTGAAGGGACTGTGGCTCTGAGGAAGGCATGGCTGGAGCAGGTCTATCTCTGAAGGCATTGTGGCCCATGGAGAAGGTCATGCTGGAACAGGTGCACCTCGAAGTGACTGCAACTGTGGATAAGTCCATGCCACAGTAGGTATGTCCCTGGGGAGACTGTGGCTCATAAAGAAGGCTCCACTTGGAGCAGGTACTCCATTAAGGGACTGCTGCCTGTGGATAAGTCCAAGCTGGAGCAGGGGTAAGGGGAGGAGTTCATTGCAGTATTAAATCCTATGGTCTGGTCCAAAGGGGACAGGGGTGGAGATTGTAATGGAGATACCTTTACATTGTTGTAACCTGGGATTTGAGTTGCATGTTATGGGAATTACTGTAGCAGGAACCCCTTGTTGCTAGCCAGGCTAGGAGCAAGGGGAGGAGTTCATTGCAATGTTAAACCCTTTATCCTGGCCCAAAGGGACCAGGGGTGGAGATTGTTATGGAAACACCTTTACATTGTTGTAACCTATGATTTGAGTTGCATGTTATAGGAATTACTGTATCAGGAACCATCTGAAACAATGGAGGAGAAGCCTTACAAGAAGCAGTGCAAGTGCAGCAGTGACCTGACCTGAGCTGGCTTTCACACCACCTCTCCTGTCCTGAGTGACCATCATAACAGATGCAGCCCAAAGTCATGACCTAAATGAACTCAGTGGATGTTTGTGCTCATTTATGGACATTTACAGACATTTCACAGGGGTGGTCCATAGACTAGGGGAATGATACCTGTGCATTCTATCACAGGATGGGAAGGGAGGTGGTAGTTAATGAGGATGTATTGGATAGTGTGGGACCTGGGCATGACATAAAAAGTATGGAATAAGGGGTGGAGAATGTGCTGGTTTTGGCTGGGGTAGAGTTAATTTTCTTCATGGTAGCTAGTATGGGGCTATGGTTTGGATTTGTGCTGGAAACAGGGCTGATAATACAGGGATGTTTTCGTTATTGCTGAGCAGTGCTTACAGAGAGCCAAGGCTTTTTCTGCTTCTCACCCCACCCCACCAGCGAGGAGGCTGGGGGTGCACAAGAAGTTGGGAGGGGACACAGCTGGGACAGCTGACCCCAACTGACCACAGGGGTATTCCATGCCATATGACATCATGCTCAGCATATAAAGCTGTGGGAAGAAGAAAGAAAGGGAGGACGTTGAGAGTTACGGCATTTTGTCTTCGTAAGTAACTGTTATGCGTGATGGAGCCCTGCTTTCTTGGTGATGGCTGAGCAGCTGCCTGCCCATGGGAAGTGGTGAATGAATTCCTTGTTTTGCTTTGCTTGCGTGCATGGTATTTGCTTTCCCTATTGCTTTCCCTATTATCCCTAACTGTCTTTATTTCAACCCACATGTTTTCTCAGTTTTACCCTTCCGATTCTCTCCCCCATCCCATTGTGGGGGGAGTGAGCGAGCGGCTGTGTGGTGCTTAGTTGCCAGCTGGGGTTAAACCACAACACTAGCTGAAAGCCAGACTCTCTCAGAGCCATCCATCCTTCAGTGCTGAAGTGACCAATAACTGCAGGTCTCCTGGGACTTTGACCGAGATGTCTTTATCTAGTCGTGATGGATCTCTCTTCACCTCTGCAGCGACCTAAAAAACCATCACCTCATGGATTATCCTGATCATTCATGGCTTACCTTTTCCTCCTTCCTTCCTCCTCCCAGTTGCAGCTGTGGTCACAGCAGCCCTAGGCAGTCTGGCTGGTGGTGTGGTGGGATGTCCACCCTAACCAAGGTCATCTCACCACCCTGCTGCCAGGAAAGTAATTTCCTCTTCCAAGAGAGCAAGAGACTCAGCCCCTTCTTCCTCACCACATCAGGCCCATTACATTCCCTCTGCTCTCTCCTACTACACCAGTACCCCAATTCCCTCACATAAAGGAAAAAACAAGATTAAATTATTCCACCAGCAGCTAACAAGCCACAGCAAAACTGGCCTGGCTGGTTGGAGACCAGCCAAGAGGCAATACAGTGGATCATGTGTCATGGGTACTTATAGGAATGAAATGTCACAGCACTCAAATAGAGAAGGAAGACTTGGTCTCAGGCCATGAAGTGTAAAAAAGCTTTATTGGAATCTTTGCTAGTTGAAACTGATCATAAACTACTTATTGCCGCTGCTAAAAAGGGGCCTAGCAAGCATCTTGCTGGGAAACAATATTTTTTTTTTCAGTTATAAATGTAAGAATTGCAAACTGAATGCTAGCCTGAGTGAAACCTATGAAGCAGACAGACTCTTTAGAGCACCTGGGAAAAAATGCAGTGAAATAAAGTCCAGAGGTAGGTTATTTACATTGCAATTTTATTGAAAAGCCTGTCTGAGACAAAGTACGCGGTGTGACTGCCATATATAAGGATGTGATCCCACAAAAAGGAGCTGAGGCTTTCAGCATAATGTTTCTGGGAAAGCCTATTTCCAGTTTCTATTATCGGTGTTAAAAGAAGCTCTTAGGACTAGTAGTATTTTGGTTTAAGTGGTCAGGAGAACGAGCCTTAAAGTGTTATAATAAAGATAAGTGTTTTAAAGAATAATGTGAGCAGCAGGAAAGCCATCTAAGAAATGTGCAAGACACTGCCTTCAGATGAACAGAGAAATCTCTAAGGGTTTGACCTCTGTTTTTGATATGTAACAAAGACATGAGAGAATGCATATTCAGTATTTCAAGTTAGGACTAGAAAGAAAACAGGCTCTCTGGCCCAAATAATCATAATTAAGATGGATGCAAAAGCATGCATTGATTTAGCAAGAAAGTTCTACTTGGAGGTACCACAACCAGGCAGGTCATCACACATGTCAAGTATCTTTTTACTGAACAGAGTGCATCATAATGTCCCATTGTGTGTCACAACTCGGACAAAAATTAAACAACAGCATTAAATGGGCAGTGGATAATGTCAGAAGTAGGCACCAGTTGCACCCAGCCTCTCGCCTGATGTCTGATTCCTGGCATATCTGGTCCCAACCCTCTGCCAGGACTTGCTATGACCCAGCCTGGTCACACAACTCCAAACTTTTGGCCTTGTCAGGCGGTCTGCCCCAATGCCCAGCCCATAGTCCTTCCATGCTGCTGTGCCACATCCGCTCCACCCCCAGGCTCCCCCTAGGTCTGCTTCCAATGCCTAAGGTTTTGCCTCAAGAGTCCTCCAGCTCCAACACTTAATCTCATTGTCTTTTCCTATCCTGCCCGGTCTTCCTTCACTCCCAAATGGCTTATATCCTTTAGCAAACCGTGGTCATGTAGTCGTTGTCTTCCTCTTTCTCAAGCTCCTTATCTAGACTTTCTATCTGTGTTTACACCATTGGACCCAAGAGTGCTTCCCAGTTCCCATGTCTGGATGTGTGCTTAGTCATGCCCTGGCTCCATGCTGGGATGGAAACCTGGACATGTGTGCTGGATGGGAGCTGCAGCATGTCCCAACAGGCCCGACAATTCAGATGACCAGGAAATGAGGCCCCTAAGATATGCTGCAGAGCAAGTAAGTACAGATGCAGCCACTGTTTCTCAGCTAGCTGGCTCTCTAGTCCCAGGTCTCAGTCCAATTTTCCATACTCAGTCATCACTCCCCGTCTCCACGCCCAGTCAGCCTAGGTTTCTGTTCCCTGCTTTGGGAGCATCTCACAAAACTTCTCCCAGTGGATCCCATTCTCACCCTCTGATCTGACTTTTGTCATCTCACCCTTTAAGCCAAATCTCTGATTCCTCTTCCCGCTGCCTTGGTTCCAGCAGCAGTCTCCCAGAGGATGCAAGAGAGACAGGTTTCTTGCTCTTGCTTCTTGCACACGATCCCTTTCCACTCCTAACCATTGCTACCAGCCACTAAGTCACGAAGAAAGTCTGCTTTCCTTTAGCTCAGTTACTTTGTGGGGACACTCAGTGCTTGAGTCTACAGGGGCCACGCTTCCACCTTTGGTCTTAAAAGGATCCTATAGCCTGGTCATTACATGTGTGATGCCAAATGCCTTGGACATGGTATTGACCAGAGTGTCAGCAAAGGCCTTGGTTTTACATCCGCAGTGAGACCAGAGTCCTGCACAGGTGACCTAGAAGCAGATACCTGCCCAGACTTGCATGCTGTGCCTGGGACCATGTTTGTGCAGCACGGTCACATGTAGGAACTTGTGAGAAACACGAACATGTTCAGTGACTCGGCAGGAATTTAGCCTGGGCAGGCTAAAACACCTACTTGGACAAATCTCTGACCAGCAACAGACCTCAAATTTTCAATTTTTTCAATTTCCTGAATTTGGGTAGATTTTCATAGGGACAGGGAGAGGCACAGAACTAGGTTGGCTATCATTGCTGGAATTCTGAGGACTGGCTAAAAAACATGGGAACCCAGGGCTGTTTAACAGAAAAGATCAAGAATTGCTTTACATGCCCAAAATGGCCAAAAATATTTTCAGAAATAGCAGAGGAGTAAAAAGAAAAGCCTGCAGAAGCTAGACACCTGTAAAATTGCAAGCTGTATTGTTACATTTTGTTAGATTATCAGCAATCCTACCTCAGCTAGGAAATGCCTACATTTGAGGTCTCAAGGGCGCTAAATGGGTGGGAGAAGAAGACAGAAAACAAAGAACAAGGTGGATAAAGCAGTGCCCAGAGATTACTAAAGGGCAGTGCTGTGTGGGTCTTTTACTCTTCCACGCTCTGATCTTTTGCTGTTGCACGGAGCCACCCAAGCACCATCCGTCTTGTGGCACCAGCCTCACACTGTGTCATCCTGGAAGAAGCTGGAAGAAGCTGGAGAAGGCAGCCCGTGTGCTCTCGCCACCAGGCTCTGTTTCAGGCAGGGTTATTTCTGAGCTGCTCACTGAATCTGTGACTGCACCACATCCAAGAACCACCACTGCCTATGTTATTACTAGCCAGGTTCAGGCTACACTCAAAGACACGATGGTCTGGTGCTGTGTATTTTTGGGAATGTGGGACACAAAGGTTTTCCTCTCAGCACAGGATCACTCTGTGGGCCAGGGTGCTCATGAGGAGCACTTGTCTTCCCATATCTCTAGGACATACTTAAAAGAGTTCATTAAATGTTGGGGTGCTGGTGGGACTGCCTGAGCAGCCAGGGGATGGTGTGCACCCGTGTTTTACCTCTTTCTGGAGTTGGGATATGGATGGCGCCTGCACCCAGACCCATGAGGCTCAGAGGGGCTCCACACATACACCCCTCTCAGGGACCTGCCAAACAGCTGAGGGGTTGACTGCGGTCTCGTTTGCTTTGTGAACTGCTGTTGCTCCCAGCTCTGTATTTTCTCTTTTCCCAGTGCATCTCTCCCCTAGCTCCTTGCATTCAGGCTTCTTATACTTCATATTATCTTGGTGGTTCCTTGGCTCCTTTGATGTGTGTATGAAGGTTGATGGAACTATTGAAGTCTACCATCTGACTGACACAAAACACCATTTAACAGCCCAGGTCACACATCACATCCAAGTCAGCCTAAACCTAACAACATGAAATCCTTTATACTGCTTTGGTTGGTGTGGCCAAGAAGAGCTGGGACTTTCAGCTAGAGCTGTCATATCAAACCCAAGCAATTCACAGCCTCTTTGTTCCACGGCTGTATCAGGTTCTAGTCTGACTTGAATGGGAGAGGTATTCTTAAGACTGCTTTTGTTTATTATTTTCAGATGCGCATACCAGAAAAATTAGATTACGGTTTGGATTTTGTCACAGCTGTCTCCTGCAAAGACTGGTTCTGTCTGTAGCAAGTATTTTCTGGAGGGTTTCTTCTATTAATTACATGCTGCCACCCACTTATTTCCTTAAGGCAGATTTTGCATCCGAGATTTCCCTATGATGCTTCCTTCCTTTAAGGTAATATGTCTCTAAGATGAGCAGATTGACAGCATAGAAAAGGCTTTTGCCATCCAGGGGTCAAAATATTTTTCTTCTGCCACATGGAGGGATGGAAAGTGCACAGACTGTGTGACAAGAGAGCTTTAATTCACTCTGTGCTAATGCTGGAAGCAATTGCAAACTGAGGTCACGGTGGGAGAATCCAGCGTTGATCCTGCAATCCCACATACGCTTGACTTGACGTTTGTAAACAAGGAGAAGCATAAGATAAACACGCAACACTAAGGAGATGATAATCTGGAAGTTTGTTAACATAATTTGTTTTTCAGGGGTTAAATGGCAGAATGATTGAGGCGTCTTGCTGAGGAGCTGGAGATGTGAGTGCAAGCCTGGGTGCAGACTGCAGTTAAGAGCCACCTTCAGTCAGCCACATGTATGTGGACACCCAGCCATTTGGGCTGGAAAGTCGGAGGTGGGGGGCTGCGTACCAAAATACTACTGTCACATGAGCCTCCTAGGCCAGCTGCACACAGAGACCTCTTCTAACCTCGGTGTAAATGTTAGTTTTGCCATGCAGCATCTCTCCGGCAACGTAGTGAACAGTGCTTGCCTGACAGCAAGGGTTCCTACGTATCCTTGCTGTATATCCTCATGGGGAAATCTGGGAACCCTGGAAACTGTGGTTCTGTGATAACTGGAGGTGATCGTAACCTCTAATGAGTTTGTCACTGCCTTTTTTATGACAGACTTGCTGATGCGGGACCTTTTGGGGAATTCAGCCCTCCCCTGTCCAGCAGCCCTTGCTTGCAGTAGCACCGTGTTTTCTTTTGTTTCTGTTTATCTTTCTCTCCCTGGCTTAATGAATATTTACTCTATTCAACATGGGACCGCATCTGAGGGAAGGTTCAAACAGCCCTTCTGCATACCTCAGGTATCCCCAGATGATTGCAGGGATGTCTGGGAGAAGGTGTGAGGTGTTTGTCCTCCCTCCACCTCCTCGGGCACACCAAGGGATGGAAGCAGTCTCTCAAATCTTGAGCAAGTGCATTAAATGCAAGGTACTGAGTACAGAAGAATTTGCTCCCATGTCCTTTCTCAGCCAGGCTTGGTGTTTGTTGTCTTACCTGCTCGGTGCGTCCTGAGCCCTGCAGGTAAAGCAGAGAGGCATGGCTGCTGTGTGTGCATCTCATGAAGGCTTTGCTGCCGAGCTGCTTCACACAGTCCTACCTGAGGCCCTCACCACCTTGGGCGCAAACATATTACCTTCAGGTTTTGTCTCTCTTGTTTTGGGGTTTTTTTGGGTTGTTGTTGGTTGTTTTGGGGGTTTTTCGGGTTTTTTTAATGGAAAGCATTTAAGGGCTTGCTAGAGCATCTCATAGCTTCAGAGCCACCTGAAAACCATCTTTCCCTTCCCCCTTTCACATACTCTTGGGTGTAAACTGGAGTGAAAGCTCAGCCCTTTCACCCTTAGTAGGATGTTGATAGAAAGAACAGAAACATTTTTAGCTTTTAGATTGGTATCTTCACTTCAGTTCTCTGGCCCTGCTCTCATCCTGCCCTTTAATTGTGTCAAAGGTTTGTTTGGAGTAGCTGTGGTTTAAAACTGGAGAAGGAAATATTCTGCTTTAGCAAACCCTGCATGCAGAAAATCTCCTGCAACATGGTTGTCAGTCATGCTTTGTGGCTTTATTTACAAATATAGTTCAAGGAGTAGAAACTGAGTAGAGCGCATTTTGACAAATATGTTAAAACAGCTTTCCGTTGAGACAGTTGACTTTGAATTTTCCAGCTCTCTTTTCCAAAACCAAGAACTTATGAGCTGAGTTCCTTTTTACTTTCTGGTCATCTAAGTTGTGCTTCTTCCCATATACGGACTTCACAGATTGTGTCAAATCACACTGTATGTTACCCAGAGTAAGCTGGGTTGGAGAATAAAGGTAGAAATGTACCCGAAATGTGTGAGTTATCTGCAGACTTCATTATACTGGTAAAATCACAGGGACCTATACCTCCTATAGCTGCTCTTCCAGTTTCTTGTCCTCAGGTTGCACAGCTGGCCTGAGCTGATAGAAACGCTATTCTAAATAGCACAAAGAAAGCTATAAATCCCCATCTGAGAATTTTAATGAGTCTAACATCTCCACGCTTAAAATGTTCAGCCATGAAAGTTATTTGTTTGAAATTTTTAATAGAAGAAAATTGGAATATGTATTTGTATAACTTACAGTTCTCCACTCACTAAAGCAACATAGAGGCCCTGATGAAAGTTATCATTGAACAAGATTTTTAGCTCTCCTAAGCACACTAACATGACAAGTGAGTTTGCTAAGAAAGTCCAAATGCTCCTTAAATAATCACGAAAGGAAGCTGTAGCACCTCTGCTTAATGATAGCAAACAAAAAACAGTGAGAGAGCACTTGACGTTGAAAATTTAATTTTCGTCACCATGTATTTATCTGAGCTTAGCTCCCACTCTTGGCTGATAAGGAATAACTAATCATGATTTAAGCATTTCTTCAAACCTAGCAACCTGTTGAACAGCTTCTTAATGTGCCTATCAATCACTTGGAGATAAGGATAGTTTGCACTCATAATAGCTAGTTGTAAAAATAAATAGAAGTTACTATAACTAGTTCAATCAACAATGGGATCTTTGAGGTCAGAGTGGAAATAATCAAACAGTAAGTATGAATAGGCTGTAATTTTTCTGATTAACAAATGTTTTGCTTGTCATGTGATCTTGAGAGCTGCTCTTAGCTTCTTAGAGGACTAAAATACATTTCAGAATGTATGTATTTACATTAGGGGGTTAAACAAACATATGCACATACCAGTTACTTTCTAAAGCTATCTCCATGTAAAGCTTTTTTTCTTATTTTGAAAAGTATCTTCGTCCTAAAGTTGAATTCTCAACAGGCCACCCTACAAAGCATCCGGGGTGAAAAAGGGGAATCTAATAATGTGCAGAAAGTATTGTGGAATGCAAACTACAAATTACTGACATACAAAATAGACATATTACTCACATCTCTCCGATACAGCTGAAAATATAACAGCCAACAGGAACATATTACATCTCAGCACCACTTGCTGATCAAAATAACAGTGTCCATATATAGCTACTAGTTGTGTGAAAGGAGTGAGAGGACTATATCTATATCTGTATATACATCCCAATCAATGACATCCGCAACCTGAAGACTGAGGAGACATTGACCCTAGCTTTATGAATCCAGAATAGATGCTCTGATCACCTTCTGGAGGCACCTATCTTTGCCAAGATTATATAAAGATCACAAGCCCCTCACTTTAGGTATTTTAAATTGCACCTGTGCTACACGTCTAAAATAGTAAACGTAGATGATGTGAATATAGCTTTCTTCTGTCCTCACATTGCCTGTACAAAAATACAAGGTCTTCCTCTATGCCCTGTGATAATCAGTGCAGTGATTTCAGACAAAAGTAAATATGTCTGTAGCTCATATGCTGTACTCATACACGCATACAACCTGAAAACATGTGCTCTTAAAAGGTACAGAACCACAGAATCACTTAGGCAGGAAGTGACCTTGGGAGGTCTCTCATCCTACCTCCAGTCCACAGCAGGGTGAGACACAAACTCAGACCGTGTTGTTGGGGCTTTATCTAGTTGGGTCTTGAAAACTTCCATGGGGTGGTTATCTTCACAGTGAGGATTTTTTTTTTTTCCTTGTAGCCACTCTGAACCTCTCCTTTTTTCAGCTTAAAGCCACCACCTCTTGTTTTCCTGACATGCGCCACTATGAAGGACCTGGCTCCAACTCCTTGCTGGCCTCCCTGTAGGTACCAGGGGCTGCTGTTGGGTGCCTCAGCAGCCGTCTCTTCTCCAGGCTGAACAAGCCCCGCTCCCTCACCCTCTCCTCACAGTATCAGTGCTCAAGTGGAAATAAATTGCTGATGGAAATCCCTGTGTTAGCAAGAAACCACAGCATATTTGCTCTATCGGTTGGTTACTTCTTCTAACCTTGTTCATTCAGTCACGAAAGGAGTGACAGGCAGCACTTGACAACTGTCTGGGATCTTACATGGTTAATTCATGTCACCCTTTTCTCCCTGAAGGGGAGAGTGCCCAGTTCACCAGAAAGTAGCATACAAAGTTTGGCCTGATTCTGCAAAGCTGTGAGCACTCACAACTTCTGTATGTCCGACAACTCCCAGCAGCCAGCCCTCTGTCAAACACAGCGAGGGTGTCGGCTATTTGGTGCATTTCAGTATTCAAAAGGAAAAACCAGTCAGGAGAGAAGGAACTACAAAGGAGCATTCTACAGGAAAATTTGCTTAAAGACCACGGAAATTATGAGATTCACTGATGTCTAGGAGGAGCAGGCAGGACTTCAAATGCCATGGAATCATCTTGAAAAAAACACCCCACTTTCCAGAACAGCAGATTGCGTGGAACTCACTTTATTTACCATACAAGATCTGAATCAATTCTGTTTAAGGAAAAGAGATGTTCTAAATGAGATGCTGTGACTATTTATCTATCAGTCACTTTGATCTATTTTGACTCATCTCTTTTAATTTGAACACAACATAGGAATACAGCAACACTCGCTTCCTCGGGAGTTGATTAAAGAAAACAGAGTATAACAAAGAAGTGAGCAAATCCCAGCATTTCAGGCAGTTTAGCTGGGACGTGTCTTTTCAAAGAGCCATCGAGTTTTTATTTAGGGGTCTCAGGTGGAGAGCCCTCTTGATCCCTTAGTAGATTGCTTCACTCATTTATTGCTCTGATAGATGAAAAAAATGAAAGGTGTGTCTATTCTCTGAACACAGTGGTTAGTTCATTCAAAGGGATCAAAACAGATTTTTAAATGAATTTTCCAATTTATTGCTTAGATCTCATCTGTGGGATTATGTGTATGTATGTTTGATTTAAACCCAAGTCTGTCACTCTACAGTTGTTTTTTTTTCATAAACTTAATAAGACCTGTAAGTAAATTAAGTGGGAAATTACAAATATGCTACTGAGAACACACATAAATATAATCTATTGGCTTTAAATAATGAAACCTTTGGAAAACATGCTGAGTAAACTTATCAGTATTCATATAAAGCCACATAGGTCCCCAGTAATATAATTCTAAAAAAAGTCTTCCCCTCAAGTAAATAAATTTCAGGTCCTTGACCTCTTGTAAGATTTTGAATGGCATAATGTGAAATATTGCATTATTCTGGCTTAATAAAAATGTTTTTATTTGTTTTTGAGACTGCAGTAAGGGGTTGTTTGCTGTGCCAGCAATGGCTGCAGAGTAACAGTTCTTATTTCAGGGCAGCGGCCGAGCATCCATGATGTTTGAAATTATGTGAGTTGCAAGTTTAAAGCTTTCCCATAAATGCTGGTCATAAGGAAATGGATTAAAGAAGCAAAATATAGAACTCGTTGAACTTGTCTCTATTTTAAACTGGAAGGATTATATCTGACAAAGCCTTTTGTTTTAAAGTAGCCATCTCAATGGCAGCAAGAACGGATTGGGTTACTTAAAGGGCCACTGTCAGCTCAGGGGAAACAAACCCCTGCAACTTAAGACAGCATGCTTCAGTGTCTGAATTGTGTTGGATGTCATCTGCTGCTTTTGTTCATTTCTCCATCTCATCCCATTGCCTTCACCAGGTCGTGATTCAGTCAAAGAAGGCACGGAGCAAGAAGGAGAGAGAAATCCCCTTCCTACCATTTCCACCCAGGTCAGTGAGTTCCCCATCAGAGACCCCATCAGGGAGGAATGCTGTGGAACACAGACCCATGTCACCAGGGAGGCACAAGGCAGGTGCATGGCAAACTTTTTCTGCACCAATGGTTGAAAAAGTGAGATGACCCCCTCCTCTGAAAATTTAAGAAATCAAACTACGATTTAACTGATATTTTTTGAAGGATTTTGATGGAAAAAAAAATGGGTGGTCTTGAAATCATTGTCTGAGCAGGGTCCACAAAGCTGGGACAATATCAGTTAACAAATGAGACTATGCTATCTGGCTGGATATTTTCCCCTTCAAACATCTCATCCAGCTAAGATGAGGGCCTGTTGATGTAGGCTGTGTCTAAAGGGTTGACTAGGGTGCCTGAGCTTAGGTGCCTAGTGCCTTTCGATGAGCTCTGGATGTGTGGTGCCATTGGACACCTCAGGGCAGGCAAGGCAATCACATGGGACTGGCCAATAGAGCACGAGTGCTGAGATGTTTTGAAGGCCACGCAAGATACCTCACAGCACCTTGGAAATCCCTGGAGACCAGAGTTCAGGCAACTGAATTGAGCCCTAAATAACAGGTTGAAGGGGTGGGATATCCACGTTGTAGATACCTAAACTTAGGAATCACTGCAGGCACAACATGGGAGACAAGTGTCTGAGCAACCAGCATGGTCAGTGGAGTGTTAGCCAACGCAGTTAGTGGGGTCTAGAGCGCTATGTGGTAGGCCTTCCTACATGGTAGATAGGTCGTCCTTGCTATGAGCTGAACAGCTTTCTGTATATTCTATTTTTAACATATGAGTGGATATATAGAGTTTTGAATGAACTGCCTGGGATTACAATGAATATTGGAAAAAAAAAAAGCCAGGAATAATCTACAGCTATCTATGCAGGGAAATGAGCTAAATGCAAGGCAATTTTTTTTTTTTTTAACGAGCTGAAACAGAACCATTAATTTGATGATTTTGTGGAATGTGCTTGGCACCTGAAGAAAGTCTTTGCATTTATTGGTTTCACTAAAACCTAATAACTCATAGTAGGGACCCATTCAGCTTGCAGTGGTTTTCACTCCCTCAAAGACCTGCACAACAGACTTCAGTCTCATCCCCTTGTTCACCTCCACATAAATGACCGGTGCACACAGCTCAAGTTCTCACTCCTGAACAGTAGTGCTGATTTACTGGAGAGGGAAAGAAATGTCAAAGTCCTGGTCTTTTGCTTCCCTGCTATATTGTCCGAGTTCTCTGTGGGACCTGAAGTCTCACCTTCTTACTGACCCCTTTCCTTACGTGAAAGGAAATAATTTAGGTTATCAGGTAATGAACTGTTCTGACTTGGAACAGTTTCTATGAACATGAACCCCAGCTGGAATCAAATAAAAAAACTCCCATGTTATTACTTTATTTAGACTTCCTGGTTCTCTTCTTACTTTGCCACCTCAGTCATGACAAAAAGGAACCAAATGGATGTTTTTCAGCTCATTTGTTTCTTGTGGGCTTATCCATGAGTGCTTGGGTTCTGTCTCTGTCATCTGGATTTCCAAACTGCTTCCTGTTCAAGCCTTGCATAGGGTCAGGTTTGCCTGGGTTGTTCTATCAGATGCCTTCAGGCAGTCATGGAAGAGGTGTCATCAAGGTTAGCCATCAGACTATGATTGCCAATCAAAACTGAAAGAAAAAACTGATCAGTGAATTTATTAAAAGATAAAATGCCATTTATTTAAATGATTCTGCTAAACAGTGCATCCACAGGCCACAGATTTTGGGGGCCTGTTGAATGCCAAGATTTCCTATGACTTCAAACACTGGAAGACTGACACATGTAGTCTTCTATAACTATGTGCTTGATGCAGATGTGTCTGAACCTTTTCCAGAAATAAGTACCAATTCCTTGTTTTAATTTTACTTTTAAGCACTAGGAGCAGATACTTTGATACAGCAATGTGGTACTATGGTGATGGGCTCCTGAAAATATCTACAGATTATAAAGTTGGTTGTCCTGTTACAATAATAAGATATGTCAGTTTGTCTTTTATAAACCATGAAACACAATCCAACATTTTCTTATATATTCTAGGTTTTGTGGCTGCACATAGTGGTAGGAAAAGGGCTTGTGTTGTTACCTAGGTACTAAACAAATTAAATGCCAAAAAAATAGGACTTATATGTAGATTTGACAAGGATAACAGCACATTTTAGAGAAGCTTAGGCATTCTGTGTTATCAGGAGATCTGATGATACTTTTCAAGATTTTAACCCACATGAGAAATAGAGGAGATGGTCAAAGAGTGCCCAAGAGTTTCTTGACTTTTTTAAAGAGATGTTAATATTCTCTTATTTAAGAGTAAAGTGTGGATGTGTGTACACCTGCACAGACACAAGGTTCTCACTAACACATGTTGTTTCATACTTCCTGGTCATATTGTTCCCAAAGAACAGAGACATCCAGTCTCCCACATGTGTGTGATCTGGGAAAGACCATGTCTAGGCAACTGGTTGCTCAGAAGGCTGTGACATGGACACATCCACAACTGGGACCAGCAACTACTCAGCTCTAGGAGACCATGAAGAGTGTGGGCAGCATATCAGCAGTTGAATCTAATAATAGATTGGCCTTTTGTAGAGTAATGGTTTGGGTCAGGTTGTGGCTGTTCTTTTGCACAAATCTTCTGATGGCCTGAGAATAACAAAAATGGTTGCTTTGTTGTATACAGCTGCAGGTTGTATTATTAATAAACACCATGTTTTGACAATATGTCTCAGCAGAAATCAATGACTTGGATGTATAAATCCACATATATTTCATTTGCTAAATTCAGTTTGGGAAACAATTTGCAATTACTGGTTCACTGAAGAGCTCTCAAACTGCAGAGGTACCAAAAGTCTTACTGCAGCCCACACAGTTCAGTGAAACAATGTTCTCATGATGTCTTCTGTGAATCAGGATAAATTTTTGGGGCAGGAAGAAAGGATTTTGAAAGGATAATTAAAGTGTACTTCTATGTGAGATGCCATTCCTGACTAACAAAACCAGAAAACATTACATTAATTCCAACTGAACTGTCATCCTGGATCCCCCTAGTCTTTCTTAGATAAGAAGAGAGGTCAAAAATGTGCAAAATATATAAAACAAGACCAAAGCTTGAGTCAAACACCTGCCTTAATGCTAAATCTTCCCACTTCTAAATTTAAACTAATATTTCCAAAATACATTTGTGAATGCATTTCTTATTTAAAAAGCAAAGAAAAAAAACCCGTATGGATAGGTTTCAAAACTCCCTAATTATTGCTGACTTTTGTTACAGTCTGTCAGATAATTGTTTGATCTTTCACTCTTTTAAGTCAATGTCAAAACTCTTACTGAGTTTATTGGGCTCAGAACTAAGGCCGAAGTAGGGAATTTTAAAAATACAGACTCTTGGCACTAGGTACCATAACATTTCTGAAGGCATATAATGTTAAAAAGACTTTTTAGCAAGCAGAAGAGTAAATTTCTTTGAAGTTATTCAGCCTATTGGGCATATGAATGTGCAACAAGCACACAGTATGTTCACACATTGAGGACTCTCGTAAAGTTTTAAATGTTAAAAATTCCAAGTGCTGTAAATTCTGGTTGAAGCCCTTGTTTGCTTTCACAGTTCTACATACCCCGATTTTTCACAAAATCTAATGCATAGTTCCCCCCCTGAATACAGAGCTACATCTATGTTATGGGGACAGCTCCATTCTTTACCACCTCTCTAAGTTAGAACATCACTTTGTTGTTTTGAGAAGTTATTTTCCCAAGTGCAACTGGTTGAGTGGATTTTGAAATGTAACTTCCAGCAGGAGTAGTCAAAAACGGACTTTAAATTAGGATCTCACCATAGCACTGGATGACTCTTCCATTACCATGACATGAAATTCAATTTACAGCCAGAACCTGCAAGAGGCTTACTGCCTCCTTGCAGTTGCCTCCTTGGATAGCTTCTGGTGGTCTATGTAAGGAGGTGCTTGCTGCACTCTGTGGGTCTACTCAATTTAGCTACTTAGTGCTCTGGAGAAGTTGTTGTTGAGGTTCAAATCTGCCTTGTGTCTATAATTGGAGTCACACAGCACACATGTGAGAGTACCCCACTGGCAGTGTGGGTGCAAGGTGCCTCCAAAAGGGGGAAAGCACATCTTTCCTATGTCCTCCAGCAGTTTGCTCTCTGCACAAGCACATAACTCTGCCAGCAACCTCAAAGCAGTCTGGAGTGGCTGTACAGAAATACACTTTGCATTGCCTATTGGGTATACATGTGTGGTGTCACGTGCCTAGGACAGGCAATTAGTATGGAATTGATTGCTGTAAAGATGCTCCTAGAACCAAGATGGACCACACCAAATAAAACCTTGCTCCTCCCTTTTCTTGCACCTCACCAGCTGGTAACATGAATGCCCACAATGTGGCAACTCACTTGAGAAACATGGCAGATGTCTGGTCTGTCTGCTTGTCTTTAATTTATGTCTTTAGCTCTGTGGGGCAAAGATCTTATCTCCATTTATGGGTAAAATCCTCTGGGGTTCTCAGTTGAGCAACTTCACTTCTCATTTAGGTCTCTCACAGATTACACATCTTCTGGGACTGAGACCATGACATTTGCCATGAGGAGATCCTAAGCCAAGGACATGGACAGATCCAGCACAATATTCATCAAGACACCAAAGTATAAACAGTGCATGAAGTAGATTGCAGAATCACTCACTGTATCTGAAATTATTCCTAGAGTAAAGTTTTAGGTGTTATTGCAGTCAAGATACTGAAGTGGCTTGCATGTTAACTGGAACCCTGTACAGATTAATTATCAAAGCTTAAAATTGCATTGGGCAAATTAGACTTGCAGAGCTGCCAGGAAAACAGTTTTAATGGAAGGTGTGTCTTCAGAAGAAGGAGTCTGAACTGGAATCATTGGATGTGAAAAGGCTACCCATCAAACCTTAGAGAAATGGTTACTGCAGGCAAGAATAAAGAACATGGTCAAGGAATGGTGATGAGACTGTGTTGGTCTGTGCTGGAAAATGTCTCCAGGAATCTAAGCCTTGCACTGCTGAAATCACTTAGAGAACTGACCGTGATTTTTTTTTTTTTTTCTGGAAAAAGAAAGCAATAAAAATCTCTGCTATAATTTTGCATGTCAAACTTGAACCTAGGACTGATTTGCCCAATCAGAGTGAAACCTCAGTCTGTGCACTCTGGTAACTGAAATACCAAACTGTATGACAGACCCTTCTGTGGAGAGGGCAGATGGGTCCACAGCTACTGCACAATTGCTATAGCTGCCGCAGAAGCAGAAGTTGTGTAATGTTTGGAATAGGAGGATAGTTAATGTGTCTACATGGCACAAAGCACTGCTTTGCAAAGCTACTTCGAAGTCGGAAGTAGTCCATCTTCATGCAGCTTTCTCCTCAGGCTAAGGAACTCTGCCTCTTGGCAGGGCTAATTAACCCATATGAAGTACTATGCTAATATGGCTAAATTGTGTTCGCTACCCACATTACATAGTTTCAAGTCAGCTTGCCTATCTCTGCATTAAACTGCAGCTGTGGCTGTGCCAAGGGCATCAAAATACCCTGCAAATGTGAGTCTCAGAGCTTGACTCTGCCTGTTCTCCTCAGAGAGAGTTCTCATTGCAGGCAGTGGGAACTGAGCCTAAGGAGCCCATGACTGGGCCTTTAAACATTCAAGACCAACATTTTGAATAATTGACTCTCTAGTTTGCCTCAGGATATTATGATAGTTTTCAAAGGCTGGTTCCAATATAGCAATAAGCCACAACAACGTGTGTGTTAGTATGCAATCGGTGCATGCCTTCAGTGCATTGGCTTGGAGCCTTTACCACCCAAGAAGTATGCCCAAAGTGATCCAAAGCCTACGAAATCTGTGGAAAACTTTCTATTGACTTCAGTTGGCTTTGATTTCCATTGTCTTCAATGGGATTTGGCTTGGCCCCAGAGATTCCCATCCCTCATTTGAGGACTGTTTACATGAAATAATCATTAGATAAAATATACAAACAACTCTTGGAAAAAGGACCAACACCTAGGACTCTTCTCCTTGGTGATGGATGCAAAGTCATACCCTTTCTTGCTTTCTCTCTCTCTAGGTCCCTGTGTTTATTTTTTTTTTACAGCCTGGCAACTTCAACACAGCAGTGACTGTAGCACTCCCTGGGGACTTGGAAGATGGGCAGCTGAACCTCTCCAGAT
Source organism: Egretta garzetta (assembly GCF_000687185.1). Lineage (NCBI taxonomy): Eukaryota > Metazoa > Chordata > Aves > Pelecaniformes > Ardeidae > Egretta > Egretta garzetta. The sequence goes on from NW_009259336.1 coordinate 978,388, forward strand.
GGGAAACTACCATAGGCTCTGTATCACCCATCCTTCATGAATGCCCTAGCCACTAAATTGTTGTACACAAAGCGGTTGTTGGCAGCTCTTCCTTTGGCTATGTTATACAAAAAGTGGTATGAGCCACCCTGTTTGTATGGAGGCAGATGGATCCAAATAGTGTGTAGGATGCCTTAGGAAAGACCAATGGACCAAAGTTCCTCAGGTTGTGGATCCTAGTGAGGCTGAGGCTTGAGCAGGGGCCAAGCTTCTCAGCTCTGTCACAGGGGAAATATGCCTGGGGAATGATTCTAGGTGTGTGTGTGTAACTTCCTGAGTCAAAAAGGCAAGAATCTGTGGAAGTGAGGTGCCTGCTGTGGTATTAGGAAGTTGCAGGAAAGCAGGCTTGGATGTAAGTGCTCACATGCTGGTTAAGCCCCAAGTTGCAGGCTTCCCCCAGTCCTGGCCCAAGTTACTCATCGTCACAGAGAGTTCAGCATGTTCAGCAATTGCACCAACAAACACAAGACATTCTCCATCCGTGGTCTAGCTTGGGCTTCCAAATTAGTGCCTATGGCAGTAGCATCTGGGTACATACTCAGTTTTGCTTAACCTTCTGTTGAAGAAAAATAGAGATGGCAACCTGAGAGTCTAATTCCAAATAAAAACTCCCAGATTCCAGGTTATCAGAAGCCTTATTCAGGTATTACTCTGGCACTGAAGTTCATTTTTTCTCATGGAATGGGAACTTCTTGATGAGTAAAATTTGATATTCGGTGCTGCAAAGTTGTAGAGAAGATGGTAAGATCTGGGTTACAGGAATGTGATAGCCGTTTGGTGATCATACAAGTAGAGTGGTATTGCCACAGACAGATTAGTAAAAATATCCCGGTAGGAAAGGAATTAAAATGCTCAGAATTCTTTAATCAATATCCTTACAGAGTAATAATTTCATCTATAGGCATATTGATTAATGTAGTAACAGAGAAGCAATTATCCAATAGAGTGTCTAGGTAATGTGTAGTTAACAATTAATGTGCTGTTAATAATAGTTAATGTGTACTGTTTAGTTAAATACACACTCATTAATCAAAACAGAGCAAGCTACAACAATGCTAAGTATTACTGTATTTGTGTACTGCCAGCTTGGACAGTGGTGTTAATTATAGGTCAGATGTTGATGATCTTGCTCAGATCAAGGAGTTACTTGTCCCATCAGTAGCCCCAGGGAATATTTCTACATTCACTCCAAGATGCTCCCTGAGGCTGCTCCCAAGACCACATGCACTGAGTCCGCCTCTCCACTGTTAAATTGAACGGTCCCGAGGCACTGGAACTTAAGTTGTCAGAGCGGTGACTGACATGCTTTTGGCCTGGGCCACCAAGCACTCCTTGAAACAATTCCCTGGCATGACTAGGGACTCAGCAAAGGCCAGGGACTGTTCCCAGGTGGCCATGCAAGTGTGGCCACCCTGTTTCAGGGAGTAAGAGAATTTAATGCTAATGGCATGGTACTCTGTGAGTTGGCCAGTTTTGATGTTGGAGAATGATCCCATGCAAGTGTCATTCATTAGTTTAAGTGCAGCTGGGCTGCACAAATGGTAAAATCTGCAAGCGCAGCCCCAGCTTTGGCTGAAAGCCACTTTGCAGAGTCCAAGGGACTCCCTCTCAATTCACAATCCAGCTATGCACCATGTAGCCCACCAGCAAACAGGGACCGGGGGGGTCAGGGGCAATCCTCTTTCCTAGCTTCATGGGCAACCCTGTGGGTGCTAGGAGACGCTTCTGGAGTGCTACAGGTACTGTTAGAAGTGTGCAAGTACTTTTTTCCCTTTTGTTTTTTGCAAACAATGGGTTATAGCAGTTCAAGCACTTAAAACAAAGCCCACGGAGGCCCTTCAAATAGGACATGGGTGCATCTGTTGCACCCTCTCATAGCATGTGTGGATATCAATTGCTAGTCCAGTCTGGTGTGTTCACTCATCTGTGAAAAGTCAGTTGTGACTGTAGTGCTCTGCAGAACTGAGCCTGAGCTAACAAAACCAAATATTGTCTTTTACTTCAAGCAGTATATAAATATGTATACATATACACACAAATATATTGCTGACATGTAGCAACTGTTGATGGAGCAAGTTCTGATGCTGCTGTTAAATTGCACTGGGTAGTTAATCAGTGGCCGTATTTTATTGTTTTTGACGTTGCTTTCTACAGGTTGAAGAAGTTTACCTTTATAAGAAGCAGAAAGTTGACAGATATAGTAGATAATTCTGTTATGCTTGCTTGGAAATGATTAATGCTAAACTTTTGAACAGGTCTGCCTTGAAAAGGAAATGTCACCTGTTCAAACGCAGCTTTGTATGTTCTCCTGTGGTAATGTATTCAAGCGCTTATCAACACGCTGATCTACTGGTAGTTTCAGGGAGTAAATGTGAGTTTCAGCAACTGAAGCCCGATCCTGCAGGTGCATGTTCAGGCAAAGCTGCCATTAGTTTTAATGAGAGTTTGTCTTATTCAAAAGTGCAGGATGAAGCCAGCAAGTGGGTAAATGAAATATGTGAGCGCAAGGGTGGGTTTTTATTACTCAGAATATATTGATGTGCCTTTGAGACCTCCATCCAAAAATGTTTGGAGTTTGCTTGAATTTTTCATGCAAAACCAGTCATCCGAAGATTTTAATGATTTATTAAATTCTCATTTTATTTCCCTCCCTTCCGGCTGCTTAATAAAGAGTTTCCAGCTGTTTGTACTTCCATTTGACAGATAAAGTAGACCCTTATTCTGCAAAGCAGTCAGGAATATCTGTAACTTCAAATGTGTGAACGATATCCTCTGACTGTGATGAGCTACCCGTGGGCTTGAAATTATGCATCTGCAAAGAGGCAGCTTTCTTTTTACCTAAGTACTTAGGTGTCTAAAAACATAGATGCGGTGCAATGGGATTTTTAAAGCTGCTTAAACCCGTTCCTCACTCCCGCTAATGATTTCTTTAGGCCTCCATGTAGTAATTAGAGAATAGCCATTGTGGAGACCACTTGTACAGTAATGTTTTTCAACAAACTGCAGTTTCTGTAGTATGGGAAATTAGGGGAAAAAAGGTTACATTTACAAAACTTGACTGTAATTTCTAGGATTACATTAACCATTTATAGGTTTATTACCACACTGACTCTCAGACACGCTAGGACCCCACTGCTTCTGGTACAAAGCAAAATAAGGGGTCTTATGATCTATCAAGTTGTTTGAAGAACTCCAACTGTTTCTTCTGTTCATGATTGGCCTATGAGCTGTTCACGTTTTCCATGAATTTATCTATTGTTTGGATTTGTATGAAATTTATTTTCTGGGAAAAACCTATTAATTAACTAACCGAGGAACTGAAGATTGGGGCCAAAGGGCCAGATTTTCAAGCACTCACTAGGGAGAGTTCTGTTTATACATATTTCATGGGAGGGGTTATAATTTCAAAAATAATTGTGGTGGTTTGGAATTTGTAAATGCTTTGGGTGGATATTGTTACATACTAAGTTTTTGAAGTAACTAACATTCAAATGACATTCTTAGTCATTTAACTATTCAGTATTTGAACTTCTCCTTAGAAAGTAGTTTGACAAATACCAACACCATGGAAACTGTAATATTTATGTACTAATTGAATACAAATAGAACATTTCCCCTGCCTCTTACCTTTGTACAATGTGGACAGTTCCTCATTCCAGATCTGTCCCTCTATCTATCGATCTATCTATCTATCTATCTATCTTTCTCTTTTTTCTTCCTTTCTTTCTTAACCTTGCCGTAATAAATTCTTAATGTATATTACCAGCATCCTCTCAATAAAATTGTTTGTTCTACACACTTCTCTCATTGATCAGTTTGCCTATCAGTAATGCACTGATCATCAGTTTGATCCTTTGAGTTTGACACAACTGAAACTGCAATTCAGTACGATTCTTTTTCCTTGCAAATAGGTACGTTTTCCAGTTTTCTAAACCCCAGTGTATTTTTACTGCATTCAGTTTTTAGCTGGATTCACACGATTTGAATGAGACCAGTTCTTGTGCAGGCATTTGAAAGCACTTAGGTGTTGCTACTGGGGTGTTTGCTTTTTTTACTGAACACTACAAAACACACAGAGTTAAAAGAACAAATAAAGATCGACAGTCTTTGTTGGCTGTCATTGAAAATGGTTAGAAAATGAGCCTAGCAAATCTCTTCTTTTCTAGGGTATATCTATACTTCAATCACGGGTATCCCTGTAGCCAGTGTTAATATTACCACACCAGCTGCAAACTAGCGAGTAGTGTAACTGAAACGGTACAGGACTCCGCTTGGGCCGGCCACACGAATGTTTCCCTGGCCAAGATATGCATGCAGCCTGTACTAAACCTCATACTGATGTTGCTCTCACTCGACCTGGTGAGTTTACAGTTGGGTCTGTCCTTCCTGCAAAAGCTGCCATTGTATCGTTGACTGTCCCCTAAGAAAGAGCTTGTCGGTTAGCGGGAGGTTAATCAATGAGCCAGGAGAGCTGGTTTGGCAAGCAACTGATAGCCCAGAAATGAGGGGCTGGCTCTGACTGGCTTGGATGATTAAAACATTATTTTTAGAATTAGGAATACTGTCTTCTAGAAACATTGATATTAATAGCATTGATTGTAATAAATATACCGAAAGATGATCATATTTCTGCTGCAAATACACTGGTTCAAAGGATCAGTGGCACAAGATGACTTGTTTCCAAATGAGTCTGGCTGTAGTGTGTTTAGTAAGAATAATAACAAAACCATAGAAGATACATTTTAGGCCTGAATCCCAGAGATTCCATATATCCCCTAGACCATCCCCTGGATGGGAAAACAGCATCTGGTTTAATGGGTCAGATGAAGTGAAAGAGAAGAGAAATCCTTCTTCTCCAGTGCACAGAGTGACAGTAGAGCTGCTTGCAGACCTTACAGGACCAGTGGGTGAAATAGCCACTGGGTTTTAGCACCTACTGTGTCGCTGTGCAGAGGGAATTCAGCGAGAAATGGAGGGCTGATGGCAGAGCTGTTGTCAGGCTATTTTCTTCTCTTGCCATGTGCCCCAGTACAGTAATGTAGAAAGACGCAGCTCCTTGTAGCCACAAGAAGGATGCACTCTCCACCTGGCTTTTCTTATCATCCTTGTCCCTCATGTGGTGTAACAGCACCATTCCTCACTGTTGGAGACTTCCCATTGCTCTCCTGGAAAAGTCCTAAGGACTCCCTAGGGTACGCAAGTTACAGGTCTGATTCACCTCCTGTCCCCATGTAACGCTGAGCGGAGCCACATACCCTGTCTGAAGGACAGAAACCATTGCACAATCACAAATCACTCATTGATCATGCATCATACACAAGCATAAGTTGTTATCTAATTTAAATTATCTACCTGGTTAAAGTATGCTGCCTTTCACTGTGGCCAGAAATAAAAGAGTATTTTGCAAAGAATCCCTGAGAAAGTCCCTTTAATGCATTAACTGCCAGGTCCTGAAGTGTCATTCCAGACACTGATTAAAGTACCAACAGTGGTTGTTTGATGACAATCTCTGTAACGATGCCCAGACTTTTTGTTTCCTCTCTTGCTCTGTGTACCAGTATGGACCTAGTGTAAACAGACACATGAGCTTTCATTACCTTGTATTCAAGCAGCTGCAATAAAAACTGCTAATGGAAGAAGAGGAAAGAAGGAAAAGATCAAATGCCCTAAAAGATATTTACACAACACAGTTTTGTGACCACACGGTACTATTTTGAGGTTATGCACAGGGAGTGAAGAAAGAAACTGCACTTTCAGGAAACTTTGTGACAAGAATAGGTGGGGAAATAATTATGTTGCATGACTAGCCTTCTCTTTGTACAGACACATCATATGGCAAATGCCAAAGCATACAGTTTATAAGTGAAGCATAGGTTTTATTCATTTGCTGTCTGATCAGAAGTATTTATAAACACCTGTAGTATGAGTGTTTTTATTTTATTTTTTCTTTTTGAAATGTGGGTGGTTTATTAAATCACTGATAGGAAAGTTCAAGCATCTATTTTAGAAATCGCTTTACTTTAGGATTTTGTTTAAAACGTAAGGACTGTTGCATGATTTAATGTGGAAGTATTGCCTCAATGTGCCCTTGTCCTACTCTTTGAGTGGGTAAGTAGCCTGCTGAAGGGTGGGGAAACAGCAGATAGATATTTTGGTGAGAGTTTTTTGACACCGTCTCCCATGATATCATGAACAAGGTAACGAAAGACAGTCTATTGAAAACAATTGAGAAATAGGATAGCCTGAAACACCTTTCTTAAACAGTAAGCATGAGATTCACTGAAGAAGTGTGAAGGCCTTCCAAGTGGGGTCCTTGCAGGCCTTTGTCCTGCTCTCAGTCTCTATCTGGGTTTTCATTAAGGGTCAAGACAACAGGCTAGAGAGCAGATACACACAGTTAATTTGCGGGTGGCATCATTGGAATGATGCTCCAGGCACTTTGGAGGAGAGCTTCGGAAATCAGATGTGCAAAGTGGAGGGATGGCCTGAAGTCTACAGAATGAAACTAAGCAAGGGGCAGTGTAGAGAACTGCAGTTCAGAAGGAAAAATCAAACACACAAATAAAATGGAGAATAATGAGAGAGACAGCAGCACAACAGGAAAGGATTTGGAGACTGCTGTGAAGCACGAACCAGCTAGGAGTCAGCAATATGAGGCGATTGCGAACAAGACAAATTCAGCATGATGTGATCAGGAACGTCACTTGTAAGAGATGGGAGGCGACTGCTTAGCTCTGGTGTGGGGGAAACCTCAGCTGGAAGACTCTGCCCACTTTTGGGTGCTGCACTTGAACAAGCAAGACCGGCAAGCTGGTAACAGCAGATGAGGAGAAGGCTCAGGTACTCAACAACTTTTTTGCCTCGGTCTTCACTGGCAACCTCTCTCCTCATCCCACCCGAGTTGATGGATGGCGTGAGGGGGACCAGGAGGGTAAAACCCCTCCTGATGTAGGAGAAGATCAGGTTCGTAACCACCTGAGGAACCTGAACGCACATAAGTCCATGGGACCTGATGAGATGCATCCCAGAGTCCTGAGGGAATTGGCTGATGTAGTCACCAAGCCACTTTCCATGATATTTGAAAAGTCATGGCAGTCAGGTGAAGTCCCTGGTGATTGGAAAAAGGGAAACATTGTGCCCATTTTCAAAAAGGGTAGAAAGGAAGACCCTGGGAACTACCGACCTGTCAGCCTCACCTCTGTGCCTGGGAAGATCATGGAACAGATCCTCCTAGAAGCTATGCTAAGGCACATGGAGGCCAGGGAGATAATTTGAGATAGCCAGCATGGCTTCACCAAGGGCAAGTCCTGCCTGA
>NW_009259336.1:986916-1035759 GCF_000687185.1 Egretta garzetta
GATGGGGCTCTGAGCAGCCTGATCTAGTTAGCAGTGTCCCTGCTCACTGCAGGGGGGTTGGACTAGATGACCTCTAGGGGTCCCTTCCAACCCAAAACATTCTATGATTCTATGATTCTAAGTACATAGGAAAGCTGCAGGTGAAAGTAACAAGCAGGGTAAGAGGTTTAGAAAACATGACATACAAAAGAAGACCCATAGAAAGAGAATTGCTTGGTTTAAAAGGGGAAGACTGAGGAGGGAATATAAAAGTCTACTACAGTAAGAAGATTACCATAAAAAGATAGATTCACTTGAGGGAATTGAAAATCTCCTTTTTCGGAAGCTTTTAAGGATGGGCTAGAAAAATGCCTGTAAGGATGATCTGGGAATATTCCTCCTCAGCAACCTCTTAAGGTCATTTCCAGCCTTTTATTGCTTTGATTCATTGACCAACCCCATAAAACGACATCTGAAATCAAACATCTATTTTTAAATAGATTATTAGGCGAATTTTCTGTGTGGTATATTTTTAGCATGGCATCCTACAATTTTTTTCCACAGACAGACAATTTCATAATTCTGATGTCAGTGTTTTCTTAGTGCTTGATGATTTTCATGAATATTCACACTGAAGCTTTAGGAGCCCTTTTCTAAATCAGAATTGTGTTTCAAAGGGGTTTGCTATAATATTATTATAGGCGTTTCTTAGATGGCAAATCTCTCTTTAATCTATTTCCTCACAGGTATTTAATCACGGAGGATAAAGTTTTAATGTCTCTCTCAGAACAATTGTAACATTTGTATTTAATGTACATACTGATATTTAGTTGTAAAATACATGATTCTGAATACTTTTTATTTATCCAGTTCCTTCAGTTTCAAAGCCATATCTCAAAGTACATTTTCACTGGCACTGGGGAGGTTCATTTGCATCACATTTGCTTCATTTGCATCACTTTGCAGTGTTTTTTATTTCAGAGCACTTGCCCTTTAAGAATACAGTTGCCTCTGGATGCTGCCCTGAGTACAGTTAATGAGAAGATTGTGAGAATAAATGACTTTCTTGTTATCTTGATAACATTTTGTTGTCATTTAAGAAATCATCTTGGATTATTTGAAAATAAAATGGGCTGTGCATATTTCAAATTGAATTTAGCATTCTACTTAAAAGAAGACCAAAATGCTTCATTTATTTTTGTGGCAGAGGAAATGGAGAGACAATTTTGCTTTAGAAAAAAGCTATGAACGTGACAGTAATTTTAAAGATGTTTTGACTTAAATCCACATTTCTTTCAGTGAAAATCGTTGTGTCCTGTCATTAACGCTCACTACAAAATCCATTTGTTAGCAGAAGAGACGCACATAAATTAATCAGTGACAGAGTACAAGGTTATGCTCATCGTAATAATAATGCAGGCTCTGTTGTGTGGAGACTTGGGTGATAAACCTCCGGCTCTACGGCACATGAAGGATCAGATGTTGCTGCACCTGATGCAACTCTGTTGTATCATTTGCTGCAGGTTCATGGACAGAGGAGGTTCTGCAGTCACCGGATGGGATTTTTTTTTTTTTTAACTTCACATTTAGTCAGGATTTTGGTGCATTCTTTGTGGGCTGCACATCGACACACAAAATAAACTTCTACTGTGATAAATAAAACACAATCAGCATTCACCTTCCATGCACTAGTGAGAAGCCTGTGTCCGCCTTCCTCCTGCCAGGGTGGCTGCAGGTCCTCTGGAATGGAGCTCCAGACCCAGCCCAGCCCACAGGCCATGGATTCCCAGTCTGACTGAAAAGGGAAGCAAAGTGACTTGATAGATTATGTATGTGCACTGCCTTGCCTTTCGGCTTCACGCCATCAGCAGGCCTGCATGCGATGCTGCTTCTGCCCAGGGAGATTTTACCAGGGATGCCACTTAAATTCCCTTTCCACCAATCCAAACTTGACTCTTTCTCGGGAAGCGCTCACGTGCGGTTCCACACCCCTGCAGGGATCTCAGGAGAGCTGCTGGTTATTCCAGCCCTCTCGCCTGGGAAGGTGTGTGTACACCAAGGGTGCACCTCCTGTGGTTACTTTCCCTTTGAGGCAAGGGAGGTGAAATTGTTACCATTCATTTTCCACGTGGTAATGGGCGAACACCTTTTTCTTGCTGTTGGCTTTCCTTGATGGAACCTGCAATGCTGCACAGCTTTCCTATGTATTTACCCAGCCTGCAGGGCACCGTATTCTTGTTTCATTCTTCAGATTTCTTTGAAATTAATGAAGCAGGACTGGCTCTTGAATGCGCAGAGGCTGGGATCCAACCTGTATTCATACCATCTTGTGCCTTCACTGTGCAGATTATACCAAAGGATGCATCAGGACCAAATAAGACATTAATTCACTTTTTAAGTCAGCAAGAGACCTTTTTATTATTATTATTATATGGATTTTTATCCAGTTGTTCTTCCCAAAATTTTAGGAATAGATTTCTGCTGATGATTTAAAATCAAACCTTGTTATGCCACAGACCTGAGTAAGGGGAAAGAAATTATTTGTACTTTACCATTTCCGCTTGACAATTAACAGAGTTTCTTCCACTACTTCCAAATCAAAGTAATACTTACCTGAAACAAGGCAGAAGACTATGGCCACATCTGAACAAAATACAAAGAGAAATGTACTCTGTGCTTGAAGCTGTCTACACTGGAAAACTTCACTGGTTTAAGAGTGGTCTTCTTCCAAGGCTATGGCCAGTATAGCCAGGTCTCTTGCTGGTGTGTTCATATTTGTCAAAAACTGGAAATCCCACATACAGTGACAGAGCTGCTCCAGCAGAAATGCAGAGCACAAGCCAAGTCCTGGATGTCCAGGTAAGTCCAATATTGCACTGAGGACATGTTGAGGAGAAGTCCTACTCTGAAAAAAAAGTGAATGAGCTTGACAGGGGAAATGGGGGACTTGAGAAAAAGATTAAGGCAAGGACCGAAACCTCTCATATATGCATTCAGAGTGGAGCATAAACAATTTCTGTGATGAAGCACTGACAAACATCCTGCCTCACTGAGAGGCAGGCATACTGTCTTGCTCCTTTGCTGGTGTGTGTCATATATTCTCCCCACTATGGCAAGAACATGCTGTGTCTCATACTTCATTCCCATTTCTGTACTCCATCCTCTTTTTCCTGATCCTTCTGGCAGAGCCATGTGTTTTCCACACTTCCCCTGTCTCATGGATGCTGAACTTTATTATTATCTCTGTGGCACTAATTGCTTGAGCTGCTACAACATCTGCCTACATTGTTGGAGTCCTCTGTCGTTTTCTTGACAAGCGCTTTAGTTATTGTCATCAAGAAAATGGTCAGACAAACTCTTGAAACTGGTTAAAATTTAGTGATCTTTGAACTATGATACCTCATGCTTCTGAGACAGTATTGGAAGGCGAGGGTAAATTTAGGGAAGAGAATCTGCCTTTTGCTTTCTCCATTTGGATGACAGCTGCATCTGACCTCGTTTGTCATAACACTTTCAATATACAGCGAATAGTTGTCACGGTGAGCCTGGGGAGATTCTTCATATCCCATTGGTGTTTCAGTGAGGGCTGAGTGGACACATGATGCTGCTTCCTCTTTGTTGCTGGTTCCTAAGTTTTAGTAAATATCTTCTGAAGAAGAGCATAGATATCTTCCAATACAGGCATTTGTCACTGGAACGTGGAAAGACAATAATTTTGGTTCATGCCAGCTTTCACTCAGAGGGGTAGGCTGATGCTCAACCAGTATATCTATGTTAGCAATTTAGTGCTCCGGAGAAGTGATTGTTCAGGTGCAAATTTGCCTTGTGTTTGTTCTTGGTATCATGCAGCGAGGCTGAAGCCAGGCCCCAGGGCTCCATCCAGAGCACTCCACTATGTACCTCCAAAAGAGGGAAAGCACATCTTCCCTATGTCTTTCAGCAGTTCATACTCTATGCAAGTGCACAATTCTGTTAGCAATGGCAAAGCTTTACAGAAACCTACTTTGCATTGCAATGTACACCTTGGACAGGCAATAGGTATCAACTTCACTGCTGGAATCGACGTGTTGGGGAATAGGTCCAATATGCTGTCTGTGTTGTGCCACAGTCCAAACACCCCCAAGTGACTTCAGTGGTGGGGTAATTCAATGTTGTGAGAAAAATGAAAAGGAACACAAAGTGCATGCTTGACTGTAGCCAAAACATCAACTCTTTAGTAACAACAACTTTTATTATGAAGCAATGATCACTTTCATTAATGTTATTACATTACAGACAATGAAGTCTAACCCTTATATTTTACTAATTTCATGTACCTACACAGCTCTGGTGGTTGTTATCTGTTAAAACACCTTCCATTATTGCAGGACAAGCTGTGTTTTAGACCCTCTTGCAAGACCTTTTCTACCACAGGCCTCTTCTCTTTCCCCTCCTTTTTTTTAAAAAAACTTCTCTCACAATTGGAACCTGCTCTTTTGCCTGGCCCCTGTCTATTGTGATAGAAACTGCCCCCCTAACAACTCGCTGGCTGGACCTTGGGCTGGGGAAGGCCACCTTTATCTCTCGATCATAACCTAACTGTGTTTGACACATGTACAGAAAGAAGAGCTTTTGTTGAATGCCTTGTTCAGGTAACCCATGTATAACTTATAAAAAAAAAAAACAAACCAGTAAATAAAGATGTCAAAAGACTTGCATGTCTCCATCTAAGCCTTAGTCCTTCCTTGTGTGTTTTCCATATGTTCCCCTCACCCCAGTCCCACTTATTTCCTACTAGAAGAAACAGATACCCACCCTTTCTACTCCAGGCAAAGGGTTTTAACAGGTTCTCGTTTCTTTGATCCTGACCTTAGAAACATCCATCTATAACCCATGTGGAGCCAGGTAGTAGACGTTTCACTGATAGCGGTCCCTGTTCTTAAAGACTCCTAGGTATCCTCTCTGGAAGATATTAATCTTTGTCATGATTCTATTTAGTATTTTTTTTCTTAACAGTCTCCTTTAGTTTTGTATAATCGGGAAAAAAAATAAAAAAGATAAAATGAGGTACTTCTGATGATAGTCATGAAAATAATGGAGTTATATCATTCTTTACAACAACGAAATGAATATGAAGTGCTTCACACACTGCAGCCTTACAATCTGGATATTACACAAGTAAAAATAAATGCACACACCCATAAAACTAGTAAAACTGGCTGTGGCAACTACACATAGTTCCTTGCCTTCATTAAAATTCTATCTTTATTGAGCCGATCTTGATTGGCATGCAGATCAAAGTGAAAACATAATAAATAAAAGAATATACATAATGGAATCCATGGAAAGAAGCTATTCAGAAGATAATTCCAGTAGGTAAATTGCAATGCAGTATTAAAAACAACAGTGCAGAAACATTTGAAACACAACACGTCATAGACTGTTGAAGGGCCAGATCCTGAGGCCATTACTCACTTGTGTAGACACACTGACTTCAAAAGAATTACTCACTGTGAGTAAAGATAGTTGGAGTACAACTAAACAAGAGAGTATTAGCTCCTTCGGTGCATCCGTGTAGCTGAACAACAGCTCTGTGTGAGTGTGATCCCGTCGGCAATACCCAGCTCAGTCCATAATGGCAGCTCCAGCCCCCTCTGGGATGTGGTGAGCACCTGCGTAGGGCAGAGGATCCCTGATCGAATGGGAAGTGGGAGCACAAATACACATAAATATGAAATGAATACGTTTTCCTTCAACTGTGCCCACCTGTGCTGCTTATGAAAATAATTTTTTTACCTCCCTAGCTCTGGCTGGCTTTGCACAACCCATACATGGAAAAGTGAGCTGGATCAGCCTCATCTCATCCATTGTTAAGCAAATAATTGTGCTTTGCTGAACTGGGGCCCAGGTGTCCATAGCTGAATTTTTATAGCTGTTTAAACGTATGGAGAAAGAGCAGTTTGACTTTCAGATGTCAAGGATGAATTTTTAGGGCAAGCAACAAAGAACATTTTTTTTCACCTTAAACTGCTAACTAGAGTATTTTGATGCAGTCATAGGACATGAACGTAAGGCCTCTTAACGTCATTTTATTTAAATTTTTATTGACACAATTACACAAGTGAGATAAGGGATGATTTACAAGGTTAGTCACAAAAGATGAACTAAACAGAAACTAGATGACAGATTCTAGACATCAGAAACTAGAAGACAGGGTCTGTACATCGTGGGCTATTGAACAGAATGAGTTCAATCCAGAGTATGAGAGAAAGAACATGTATGAAAAGGCTGACAAAGGAGAAGCCTAGGAGGAAGATTTCTGAAATAAATTTAGAAACGTGACTGGCATCAGTGGCTGCTGTTCACTTCCACTGTTTGAGCATTGGGAACCAACAAAGAGACCTGGGTATGCCAGGTTCTGCTTTTCTGGAAAATAAAATTGCGGGAAAATTTCTCCCACTTTGGTCTTTCATCCCTTTTATGTTTGAGCATTCTTATTACGTACGCAGTATAACCAAGAATTAGCCAGGCTGTCATGCCATAAGGATGAGTTTCAACAGAGAAAAACATTTGTCTGTGGTTACAGACTGGCTCTCTGGGAAAAAAAACAAAACAAAAACTGGTTGCGGCAGTATGTACTGGAACTTCTAAAAGCAAAGCATGAGGCTAAGTTTACCTGTCTGACTACCACTGCCTAGAGTGTTTTCCCAGGTCTCAGCTAGTTTATAACATATGGTTACCTGCAGTCATGTGAAAGTGTTTTCAACCAGCCTAGTGAATTATTGGCAGCCACCACTGTTTTACATAAAAAACATTTCATGCTATTTTGAAGTAGTAGGAGGCAGCGTCCCCTTCCTCAAAACATTAATAGATATTTTGAGCCAAATCCACTACCTCTTTGACCCAATTTTATGTTCATATTACTCAATCGATCCCAGCACTATTACACCCATGTCGCTTTGGAATAAAACACTGTAGTGAATCAGTCCCCTTTACTCCTTTCTTCTACATTTTTCCACCACCACCATGAGACGTTCAAGGAAATTTTCCACATCTGAGGGCTTTCTGAGTAAGCAGTGGAAGATATTAGCATCCATAAAACCCTGACAAGCATCTCAGAGATTATGATGTCTATAATATTGAAAAAAATGCCACCCAGGTTATTTCAATACGTATTTCTTTTCTTTTTCTTGTTTATATTTCGTGAGCAAAACTAAATCAGATTCCAGTGGCTGAGTGGAGCCTTCTCTTTACATGAAAGCATCTCCCCCAGCTCCTTGAAGCTCCTAACTAACTGACACGGAAGTTAGCTGCATTATGTGGGCTTCAGGCCATCCTCAGCACAATCAGTCTTCATCAAGCTGAAACTTGCTGTGTTTAGGCAGGTTGGGATTTCTAAACAGGTTGTTCAGCCCTATTTTCTATGCTCAGTTGCCCAAGGATTTGTTTTCTTCCAAGAGCAACAACACAACGTTTGGCTTACAAAAGCTTTGAGAGATTTTTCTAGCCTTAAAACAGGCAGTTGCACTAGGAAGACACCAGGTTTTCAAAATGGAAGGGGCTCTGCGGCCTATGGAGGGCTGGCAGGCTGTTACCTCTGGCTTTTCTCTTGAAATGATGACCTTTCAGGTATGCTGTGGCATGTCGGCAGTTTTGACAGGCTCTAGAGGTCTAACTGAGGACATTTGAGGGCTCTGAGGAAAGATTCCGCTCGAGTGTTAACACCGTTTTACTTGATCATATTCATTAATAAAGTGCGTAAAGCCTAGAAAGGTCTTGACTCTTCCTACTTAAGCCTAAATAAAGATTAATATCCTTTCATTTAGTGTATATGTTTGTGTGGCATTTGATGGTGTAGGACTTTGGTACAAAACTGTAATAAAATGCTTTTCCAGCATGTCATGTTCAAGTAAACATATATTTACTTGAAAAGAAAAAAGAAGACCCAAGACCTGCAGAGGATTTAAGTTAGCGAGTCTGCCAGCATCTCTTCCAAAACAGTGAGTAATAACAGTCTATGCAAGGTACAGTTGCTTCCCATAAAGGGAAAAAAACCAAACCAAGCATATGTTCATACAAGTAACTTAAAGATGAAATGAAGGGTCCATCTCAATTATCAACACAATATAGACCATGCAAGACTTTCTTTTGCCGTATGTCCTGTATGTGCTAGAGACTGTTCTTAATGTAATATGTTGAGTCACACATTTAGGCAGCACTGTATGAATAAAAGATACATAAATATCTGACTTATTCAACTTAGCAGTTCACTGATGGAGTCAGCCTTGCGCCTGTAGACTCCTATGAAATTCTTAGTTATTCAACAGCTCTGCTGTCTTTGCAAGCTTTATGCTACTGTAGTTGTTCAAAGAAGAAGAAATAAAAAACCTAGAGTTTTTAGACAGGGCTTTCAAAACTGCCAGTAACACTTACAGAGCTCCTAGTGGTAGCCATAGACTTATGGCTTCAGATCTACAAAAGTCTGTGGTGCTCTGTATACAACAAACATACCTGCTTGAAATGTCATTCCAGTCCTAATGTTTTTTCCTGGCTTCAAATTCCAGACAAGAGAGGAATTCAGAGGTGTTAAATGCCCCATGGAGTGCCTAGAAAGAGACAGTCCTTACTGCAAAATTTTTTGAGGCTGCAAACATAGGAGAAAGAAAGTACCGTTATCCCCATTTTATAAGTACGGGATCGAGAGATGAAAGGACCTGCCTCTGTTATTCATGGAAAGATTATCATTGACTTCAGTGGGTGTAGTATCAGCCCTATAGCGGTATGAAACTTGGCTCCTAATTACATCAGGCCCACGTAGGCTTAGTTTCAGCCACAGTTCATTTTTATCGTCAGGTTGTTAACCTGTAAACCAAAGGTATTTCAACTGCTGACAGAGTCTGACTTGTGGTTCTAGGCTCCCAGGATGCTTGACTAAGAGAAACCCATGTCCAGTCACGTTTCGTTTGTGCTCCAAGTGTTTGGCTTCCATCAATGGTTTGGGATGGCCTGTTCCCTGCAGATTAAGAGGAAACAATATATGACGCACAGGCTTGTCTCACTCACTTCAAAGTGTGAGCAACAGTGATTCACCCACCTCCACAGAAATCTTTAAACCCTGTGCTGAGTTTCCTATTTTTCTTCTTGTGTCATAGATAGCATTGCTGTCTTTTGTTTTCTCCAGCCTACGTTCACCGACTTTGCAGAATTTTGAATCCAATCTGGCAATGAGGTTGGGCTTTTTTTCTTAAGGTGTCTTTGGGTTCCCATATTCTCTCATAGTTTACTTAACCAAACAGCATGTGTTTAAGTTTCTCAGTAACTCTGGGTGTTACCAAATAAGAATAATCTGCATAATATCAATGTGAAAGGGAAGCTTGTTATTCACACTTCGTTATCATCTTGTCCCAACAGACAGCTGCTGTCACTGTTTGCCCTTTTCAGTGGAAGTGGGCTAAATTCATCCTAGTCACAGATGGGGGTAGGTGGCTGTGGTGCAGTCCCCATCCATTTGGAATATGACATGTTAGACTGAGTTATTCTTTTACAGAGCAGTGAAGCTTATTGAACAGAAAAGGTTAATTAACATAACTATGAACTGAACTGATCCATGCAGGACATCAGCTGGGGCAGGAAGAACTTCCAAAAGTTTTTCAAAATATACTTTATTAGGAATAACATGAAAAAAAACAATAATTACCTTATTATAAAAGTCTTGCCAGATAACACCACGGCTTCACTGGGAAGGATTTATCTGCTCTCGTGCTTGCAGTCCGATGCCAGAACTCAATGAACCTGGGTCACCCATGGCTGCGTAGGCTTTTGATCTTGTAGGCTAGTATGCAAAATGTGGATACTGCCCCCACTGCTGCTGCTGCTTCTCCTATACCACTGTTTTTGAATTAAAGTGACCGTGGCAGCTCTGCCCTGTGCTGAACCCAGTGCTGCTGATATGCATTAGACATGATCTAAGCATTCCCAGAAGACTGGGATCCTTGGGGGCCTTAGGTAATAGAATGCCTACTTTGTAAATTCCAAATGCACTTGGGGAAACAGTAGTCTACGTATTTAGTTCAGTCAATGTGTTAGTGGTGTAATTTTAAGCATCAAAGTGAATTTTGTAATGGAAATTTTGAGTACCTTAGTGGGGCAAACGTTATTGGGAAAATCACTTTTCTCTTTCTTTGATGAAATTCCTCGCAGTTGCACCATAAGTGCTTAGGTGCTTTATTTGAATCTTGCTGAAGGCACCTGCCTGTCTGAGCTTCAGGTCTTCTGGGTGTCCAGAACCCTGCTTTGGCACATGCCCAGAACAGTTTAAACAGCCTGATAGCTATCTCCCACCTAAGAAGCTAGAAGTCTCCTGGGGGGCTCAAACCTGTAGACATTCTCAAAAAAACCACCTAGTGCACACCCAGAAGGCTCCTTGGAAAATACTTTGTGGGTGCTTTTTTAGAATAGACAGTGGAGGAGGATCTGCCACCCACCTTTCATACAATACTCTGTGGTTAAGTTGTTTGCTTAGGAAGTTAGACTCAGATTCAACACTTTGCTCTGACTGAAGGGCTTAAAACCAACATTTGTCCAAGGAAAATATCATCCCCAGGGGTGACATTGTTTAGAGGGGGAGAAATGTGGTTTCATGCACAGTCTCTACTCTTGAAGTTGTTTTATTGTGTAGCAGAAAATTCAAGTCACTGGACAGGCACCTCCACAGAGGTGCATTATTCTGTAGCCTGCACAAAGTAGGTTTGGGCAGAGTTCCCTCCTTTGAGGCCTGTTTATATGTTTATGGTCAACACCCTTTCCATTCAACTCAGACAAGTAGGAGATCTGACTCTTGAAAGACTGGAAGAAATTAAACCTTGGTCTCCTACTTTGCCCTCTACAGCTTTGGTTGTACTAAATAGCAACATTTCCATCACCAGCACATTTCAGAAGTATGCTTTTGGAAAGAGGAGTTGTAGGCACCTACTTACAGGTTCTGGTCTGTGAATGTGAAGTAAGACATGTCTTGATCTTTGTATTCGCTGTATTTGCCTGAGTGGTAAGTATGGTGAAAATGTAGATTTGAATCCTGTCTTAGGGCATCTGACCTTCCTTATGCTGTCTACATAAAGCCTCATATGTAAGTTCTGGTTTCTACTCCAATGGCCAGTCACACAGGCTACAACTACCAATCTTTCATAATCCTTGATAGGACCTAATAATACCACTTTGAGTTCCTTTCCACCTTAACCAACAGTCCAGCAGTTCTTTCATTTAGTGATATAATTTTGCTGTTTCTAGGTCCTCTTGTCTTTCTAGAACCATATATTTCTCACTTAACCTCAATTACATTTGACCTTTTTTGTAGACAAGGATTTAAAATCATTCACAATGGCAAGAAGGTTATATTCTACTGTATCTATGGCTTCTGTCTTTCCTCTTTTTCATGGATGTAATTTTTTTCTTTGCCCACTGAGAAAACACCAAAGTGGATTCTTGGTGGAGAGTGCAAGATCTTTAGATCCCTAACAAAGCAGAAGAAACCCAAGGGAAATCCAGAAAGCAGGAAGGGTTAGGCAGAGAGTGCCCTGGGTTTTGATACCCAGTGGAAGCTCTGTCTCTGAAGTGATGGTGGCAGCAGAAGATGGCAACAGCACAGGAGGGTCATGTCTGTGTGGGGAAAGAAAGGGTTGGCAGGAGCTGGGAAGCTTGAAGCAAGTGAGTTCAGGTGAGGGACAATGGGTGAGAAGTTGAGTTGGATGGACAGGAAAAACTAGGCCTTTGAGTTGCTGGGAATCTGGGGGTTAGTATGGAAGGATTAGAAAAGGGTATGTGGTAAATTCAAGTGGGAGGGATTTTTCTGCAGAAGAGTGGAGGGAGGGTTAGGAGAAGTCAGGACATAGCCAACATTTAAGAGAGCAAAGTGTAAGATCTGGGAACTGTGCTGGGGGAGGAAACATCCTCTCAGGAAAGGGACATCAGATGTATTGGGGGCTGGTTGAGGCCTCTGAGGAAATACAGTGACTAGGAGACGAATGCTTTGGAGGAAAAGAGGCTCTGAGATCACACTGAGTGGGATTAGGGGAATAGAGGCAGTCTCTCATCTTCTCCTCCTTACTGCTTTCACCTCTAGGGTCCTCAAAATTCCTACATGGGAGCAATGACGCATACAAAGGAGAGCAGCAACATCTTCATGCTGCATCAGCCTTTGATTGTGAAAGAACAGAGCTGTTTGAAGGTAGTGACCGTGTGGGTAGTCTGTTAATGTCTCTGGGTGACTTGTTCCAGTACAAAAAACAGAGCAGCTGTGGCATCTCCAACCCTGGAGGACTCCAGCACCCAGCTGGACAAGGCCTCAGCTGAGCTGATCCAGTATTTACGATAGTTCCACTTTGAGCTGGGGATTGCTCTATAGATGACCTCCAGAGCTCCTTTCCCACAGGGTTTCCCATGGTCCCTGGTTCCAGGAATCTAGAAAGCTTTTAGTCATAGAGGCATCCTTACCTTTGACACCTTACACTATACCATTCTCATTCCGTTTCCCTTCATTTTTGTTCAAGATGACAGATATGGGTATCTGCATTATCCCATAATGTTGATGTTCCCATAGGCTCGCAATAATGTATTCTGAGTTCACATTTCTGTAACAGAAAACAATATAATTCAGAGAATACAAAGACCACCCAAGGGATTTATGTGCCTCTTGCTAAATTCATCTTACAGATCAGGTGTCCTAATCTCTCCATTTTGTCCCTCAAAATCATTACTTCTGCTTGACCTGCCTGTAGGCCAAAGGTCAAGGTGCCTTGGATTCTTTCCAGATCCTGTTAAAGGCCATTTCTGAAGTCATAAATGTAGTTTGCTGAAGAATAAAGGCACACCTTTTCCTGTATGAATTGATAATATAGCTCTTTTGCAGTGATCACAGCTGAAGCTGGTGAGATTGCTTGGACCAAATGTACTTTCCTTTCTAAGGACTTAGGAGCTTTTGTGGAATCAGAAAGACTTTTCTTATGTTTCCTACCAAAAAACCCACTCTCCAAACCGAATGAAAAAGTAAAGTAGGGACAATTACAATATTTCATTGATTTGTTTTCAAAACCAGGAGGTACGAGGTAGTGCCTGAACCTGCACTTGGTCCCTTCAGCTTCAGCCGCACCTCTGAGGCACCGGTTTTATAGCCCAGTCACCACGGCTCCCTCTGCTCTTGTGGAGCCACCAAGTCTCCCTGCCACCCTGAGAAAGTGCCCAACTTCCTCCTGCGACATTAGAGGGACTCTAAGGTGACTAACCCCCTAATTTACATGCCTCACATAGGTGATTAACATTAGGTAGGATGAATCGTGGCTGCAGTATATCATTGAAACATCTTACCTTACTTTCCAGATCAAAGTATCTCGTGTTTTTGTTCTGATGAAACGGTTTGGTACTTAACAAGAGGAGCACGTAAACATTTGACATACTAATTAGAGAAGCCAGCAGCTTACTGTATCTTTCCATTATCCTGCAATCCTGTTTCAACTAATACGCTATGGCATGTGTTTTATTATGGGCTTCCACAATTGAGCCATAAAATTAAGTAAATATCTGTAACTGTAGTTGTATAAATGATATTACTAAGTGTGAAAAATTTTGGGCTGGATTGAAATCAGAATTCCCCTCCAAGTTAATTTTAAAAATAAAAATGTAAAACTATTTATTCTGTGGGAACTTTTAAAATGTTTGGTTTAGTTGTGACTTAGCACCAAAACAAATTTTGAAATTTGACACGAACTGTGTTCACAGTTTTAACCAGCCTTCCTGTCACAGCAACAAGAGAGCCATTTGGCTATCAATTCTCATCTTTAAGACCGAGTGAAAGTAATGAGAAATTCCAGTGGTCTTTGTTGGTAGTGGGTCAATGGACTGTATTACCACTCAACTGCTGGATACTACCCAAATCATTTGGCTTTAAGATGCAAAAGTAAGCTAAGTGTTTAAGGATGTGATGAATACTCTTCAGAAAAATTCTAGGTCAACATACACTAAATGGATAATAAGTACGGCTGTTTACCAAAGCATTTTCCAACAATAGTAAGAAAGTCACCAGAAACTTATTCAACCTTAGAAAAAAATTAAAAATGAAAACCTTATATTGGTTTGGATAGAATATAAGCTGAAGGACACACACAAAAAATGCATTTACTATATTGTTTGACTATGCAGTATGCAACTAAAAATGTTATGAGTGTTTTCAGAGTATCTACCATTAACTAAACAAAAGCATGCTGTGACTTGATTGACCTATGCATCAGTGCATGCCGATCCATTTGAGTTATTTCACAGTTTGGGAACATTCTCACATAATCCTATACGTATGCTTACTTCATTTGTTTTTTGAGTTAACTTGTCCTTCTTTTGAATAGTACACACAATCTTCAGTGTTCAGCTGGCAAAGTGATTTATAAACAGTGTTTCTCAGTAAAACAACAGTTCTGCTGCTTCTTGTTGGCAAGGGGCTGGCACTGATATCACTGAATTTCTTGTAAAAGTCTGCTTTTTCCAAACAGCAAGAAATCTCTAATGCTATGTTAAAAGGAGATGTTGTGGTTCTGTTACAGATAACAGATTCGAGTCAGCAGTGGACCGTGCTCACAACTATTTAATCAAGGTGGTTTGTAAGTTGAGAAACATCGCGGCCGCATGCAGAGGAGGTGGCTTGGCATTTAGCAGGAATCTCCATCCTGCATCTGTCAAATCCACAATCACAATCCATCATGCAGAATAATGGCTTCCTCCTTCCTGTTCACTCTATGGTCTAAGCATGATTTTCCATCTTGAATGTGCCCAGTCTTTTACACGTGTTTTAGTTTGTTGTACAGAATCAGATACACACTATGATATCATTAGAAAGTAAATATTTATTAGTCTTCATTAACAGAAATACTCCCTGTATTGGCATCTGACACTTGAAAGTAACCATTTATTTTACATGTTATGGTATATGTTGTGGTGTCACAACAGGTGATAATTGATTTTTTAGCAATGGTCACTGCTGGGGTGAATGAGTACAAGGTGATAAAATAATCCTTACCCCTCCTCACTTGTCTGTGGTAGAAAAGGGATGGAAATAGGGAAAACAACAGAATTCCATTTCAGGATTTATCAGTACATATCCAAGGTATACCTGAGAGAGTCTGCAGCCCTGACAAAATAGCAATTTTTAACACCTACAGAAAAAATTTCACCTGAATGTCTAAAAGTGCTTTAAACATTATACACTTCCAGTAGCAAATACATTAAAATTTTTTTTACCGCTAATAACAATAAGTAGCATTTAGTATTGCCTTGCAAGAACTGCCTTAAAACGAACCCCTTGATATACTTGAGATGCTTAGCCAAACAAAATCTTAGAAAGACAAATGTGTTTATCAGCAGTCTCCAGGGAGTTAATTTTATGCTGAGTTAGAATGCAGTGACTGGAAGTAAATAATTTTTAAGTGCGTAGAGCATAGAGACTTTCTTTTACTTTTCAGTGCTGAAAATCTTTTTTTTTTTTTTTTTTTTTTGCTTGATCCCTTTGGGGTTGAAAGCAGGATTCCTCCAAGCTGTTTGCAAATTAAGGTCTGAAGAAGAATTAGGAAACAAATGTGTTTACTGAGTGAGATTACTCTGGTTTCAGCTGGGATACAGTTAATTTTCCTCCTAGTAGCTGGTATAGTGCTGTGGTTGGGATTTAGCATAAGAATAATGTTGATAACACGTTGATGTTTTAGTTGTTGCCAAGCAGTGCTTATACTAAGTCAAGGACTTTTCAGCTTCCCATGCTCTGCCAGCGAGGAGGTGCACAAGAAGCTGGGAGGGAGCGTAACCAGGGCAGCTGACACAAACTGGCCAAAGGGATATTCCATACCATATGACATCATGCTTAGTATATAAACTGGGGGGAGCTTGCCAGGGAGCAGTGATCACTGCTTGGGGATGGGCTAGACATTGGTTGGCGGGCGGTGAATGGTTGCATCACTTGGTTTTTCTGGGTTTTATTTCTCTCCCTCTTTTTGTTGTTTTCCTTTTCATTATTATTATTTTATTCTTCTTCTTATTATTACTTATTTCATTACCATTATTATTTTATTTAATATTTTTTTTCAATCATTAGACTGTTCTTACATGAGTTTTCTTAGTTTTGCCCTTCTGATTCTCTCCCCCATACCACTGGGGAGGAGGGGGCAGGGAAGGTGAGTGAGCAGTTGCGTGGTGCTTGGTTGCTGACTGGGGGTTAAACCATGACAGTCCTGCCAGGTTACAGGGTATAACACAGCAAGAGGGTTGTTGCTAGCCAGTTCATTGCAATGTCAAACCCTATATCCTGGCCCAAAGGGACCAGGGATGGAGATTGCCATGGAAATACCTTTAAATTGTTGTAACCCTTGCACTATACCAGCTACTAGGAGGAAAATTAACTCTATACCAGCTGAAACCAAGACAACTGAGTAAGATTAAGTCCGTGCATGAGCAGGGGAACAGGAAGGATCATAAACCAGAGAGACCAGTTCAAACCAATTTTCACAGAACTCCTCCCCTTAGTAACATTACTGTAAGTTACAAATATTACATCAGCAGAACAAATGATTATTTGCTAATCCATGATTCACAAGGCCAACCATTGTTAAACAACACCCTTTGGACACTGATTAACCCTTTGTGCTCCATTTACTACATCACCAAATATTAAGACGCAAAGAAGCTATGAATGAAGTGTGCCAAGAGGCTAGTGACTATGAAATCGATAAAATACATATAGACTCCTTTATACAAAGAACTGGCAAAGGTGGCAGGTAGTCAAACCTGGCATGAGTCATAGAACAAGAGGAGTGCAAAAACCTTGCCATAACCCTGTTTAGTTAATGTATTACATCACTGATAATTCATTTTCTGGAAACTGTGCTGAACTTCTCATGAAGAATGTTAATTATGATAACTTCATTGATGAGTACATCTGTAATTAGGGAAATGGGCAACCACAGTCATATCATATAAAGACACTGATATCTGCATCTGCTTAGACATCTAATTTTTTTCTATCCCAATGAATACTCTTGTTAGAGGACAGAAATACCTCTGGAGATTAATGGACGCATAGAGTGTAAAAAGGTGTCCTAGGAATCACAAGCAGAACATACTACCAAAATCAGACGATAGGAGAAGGAACTGTTTAAGGAGAGATCTTTATTAGCGTTTTAGTTTGGGTAGGGAGTGTTACTTTGAGGGGAATCTCCTGACTGCCCCTACCTAGTATAGAATCATAGAATCAGAGAATAGTTTGGTTTGGACCTTTAAAGGTCACCTAGTTCCAACCCCTCTGCCATGGGCAGGGACATCTTCAACTAGATCAAGTCTCTCAGAGCCTCTGACCTTGAATGTTTGCAGGGATGGGGCATCCACAACCTCTCTGGGCAACCTCTTCCAGTGTTTCACCATCATCATTGTAAAAAAATTTCTTCCTTATACCTAGTCTAAATCTACCCTCTTTTAGTTTAAAACCATTACCCCTTATCCTATTCACTCCAGGCCCTATTAAAAAGTCTGTCTTATAAGCCCCTTTCTTATAAGCCCCCTTTAAGTATTGAAAGGCTGCAACAAGGTCTCCCTGAAACCTTCTCTTCCCCAGGCTGAGCAACCCCAACTCTCTCAGCCTTCCTTCACAATACAGGTATTCCATCCCTCTAATCATTTTTGTGACCCTCCTCTGGACCTGCTCCGACAGTTCCATGTCCTTCTTATGCTGAGGGCTCCAGAGCTGGATGCAGTACTCCAGGTGGGGTCTCACCAGAGCAGAATAGAAGGGCAGAATCACCTCCCTCAACCTGCCGGCTAGTGAAGCTTTGGTTTGCATCATGGACCCTCTCAAGGCATGGAAGCTGGATTCCTTTTGGATGACACTAACTAGAAAACATGCTCTAGAAGACTACCTAACAGCCTCGAATTGCTAATGGAAATTCAGTCAACAGGACCAAACTAGAACTAGTCTAACATTAACCCCCTGAAATGTATGCAGCGTACACACCATTCCTCAACACCTGTTCCCGTTGCTCTGTATTTGCTAACGCAGATGTAGCCTTAGATACCTCAGGTTTTCCAATGCTCACTGCAGAGTTCTGAGGGGAGTCAATAAATAGTCCAGAACCACCTCATTGCAATTTGCAGCTATTCCGTTTGTCTGCGATATGTGCGATTTTTGTCTGCTGTCTTAGAAAGACATTTTGTTGTGAGAGTCCTGATTGCCTTTAGGAATGTTCATTTATTCTGATCACTTGTAGGTGAGTATTCTCCTATACACTGTTGAATGTAATTAGGCTACAGGTGGTGCTGGTTGGGGTTTTCTCCATAGTACCTGATTTCCTTTCTTTTTTTTTTAACTTTGCTTTTGCTTGTGTTCAGAATTAAAAATGCAGTAAGAGTATTGAAGGGTCCTGGAAAAAGTATGTTTGCTTTTAGAGAAAGTTCCTATGGAAACTGGAGCATTAGTTGATTTCCTTGGGGCAGAGTTAGCACTGTGTGCACAGATGATCCTCTTGACTTTGTGTTTTCTTGGGTTTTTTATTATGCCAGGTAGTAATAGATTCCATTGAGGTAAGTGATTGTACAAAAGATGTAAATTACTTCCACTTTCTGTCTGCAAATGATAGGGGATCCTTCAGTCTATGTGCAAGGATTTTAAGTCTAATTGCAAAGGAAAAAGCATCTCATGAGAAGCATGTCTGAATTCAGAATAGTCCTAAATAAGTCAGGATAAGTCAGAGAAGTCTCCACAAGCCCCAGATCAGACGAGTGTCTGTTCCCCACAAGTCTGAGTGCACAGGATTCAGCTCAGCCAAATTTATGGTGTTTGCAGTGTAGACATCTGCATCCCAGTCAGGTGTTGAGCTCCTATTAAAGTTAATAGAGAGTTTGAAGGTTGCCTAAGCACAGTCTTCTAGTGCCATCTGAGATGCCATCAAGACTATGTGATATCTGCATGAAGCCTGCAGATAAGACACAAGATTCATGCTCTAGGGATGACCCATGCTCTTCTGGAGCAGCCTAAGGGCGACAACACACAGCATTTAAGACATCAATAAGACATCTATGTTTAGGACACTAAATTGGACCTCAGCTTTCCCTTGACTCTGATGGGAAGTTGGACAAGCTCAGATATAGACACCTGTGTTGCAGAGCTTAAATTCAGGCAAGCTGAATTCTACCCAATATCGCATAATGAACGCAATGGAAGTGGTAAACAAGTGCTGGCAGTGTGAAGAATAGCCCTATTTACAGGAAAGAAAGGACAGAGGTAGGTTGTGGTACTATTAATGAACAGGAATGGCATATTTACACGTGCTAGAAATAGAACTGTGCAAGGTTGGGGTTTGGTGGTTGAGCTGAAAGTTATATAATAAATTCCTTTCAGTTAACCTGAAAGAGATTGTGTGTGTGTGTGTGTGTGTGTTAACTAATATAAGGAACATGTGTCTCATCTGGTTAGTTAATGACCAGGAACTAGATTTCTATGTAGCCTGTAGCCATGTGTTAAGCATAGTAGCTATGGTCCTGTAGCTGTGGATTATAAAGCTTAGAATGGGATGCTGGGCAGGAACCTCTGGATCATGAACTGAAAATTACCATGCAGCGATATGACAGGAAATAATAAACAATCTTATTTCACAGCATGATTGGAAAGCTTATCTGCTATATTACATATTTTATGGGTTCTACTCGGCAACTTTTACTTTGGATTGCATTCACTTGAAGTGCCACAATACTTATTCACCTACGTGAATGAGCAAAAGTAATTCATCATGCAAAAAGATTGTGAAACTGGATAGTATCTCTTATGTATCTACGTGTTCACCCGTCTCCAAAATAATCATCCAAACCCCATCATTTGAAGGGTATATGAGGCAGATTTTTATGCTCTGACATCAGATTTAGACCTGAAAGTTTGTTTGGTTTAATTATATCATTAAACTGGTAAAATCTGTCAGTCTAAACACACGATCACAGTTTTGGAAGTACTGAAACTGCTGCAGGTTATGCCTGTTCAGGATCTAGTATAAGCTATAATAGCATTAAAACTTACATGCCAGTATAACTGCTTTCACCAGAACACATAACTGTGCTCATAAAGCTGCTGGGTTTTACCTACTCTCAGTAAAATGGGAATGTGTTTGTGAATAAAATGAACAGACTTTGAGTCCTGATCAACATGAACAGTCTATATGGGAAAAAAAAGTAAAAATACCTGTGATATTAAGTTCATAACCATGAACAGTTTAAAGCTACAAATATTTAGGAATATATAAGTTGAAATTTTCACAGAAGATACTTGTTGATACTTCATATTATCACACAGAAAGTTGTGCAGTTGGCAGCAAAAGTTGCTTTTCCTTAAGAAAAAAAAAGTTATATTAATATTTACTTGATTGCCTGGTAAAAGTAATACTACAAAAGAATATTGCAAAACCTCGGAGGCTTGGCATGCTTTTCTGTGTGGGTGGAAAAATGTTGTGCCGAAGCCAAGCTGGAATGAATCATGAAACTGTAGCATAAAAAATATACTAGAAGATCTATATTATTTTAAAAAGATGACAGCTAGAATAATAAAGCTGTGGGCCTTACAAGTATATGCAACATAAACTTGTTGCTGGAATAATATTGGATAACATATCACTCAGGGCAGGCTTTGATTGCAAGGACAGCAGTAGGGTTTTGGCCTTCATTCACAAGTTTAGGCTCTGAACTGAGGTGTTGAAGTTAGGAGTCCCATCACCCAAGACATTCTCCAAGGGAACTCAATAAGGATGGGATTTCCTCCGCCCTGTAAGTTCTAAGGGAGATATTAAGGGGCATATTAAGACATATAACTTAATTTCTTTCACTGCATCCCGTATATTAATGATAAGTGTCAAAATAATGTCTCACAGGTTAAGCCAGGAGAGGTTGGCAGATGGTCAGGTTTCTTTAGCCTTTATGCTTCTCGTGTCTCAACACTTACAGGACAACTTTGGGGAAAGGCACACAAAATTTGATTGCTGTGCTGACACCCCATCTGTCTTCCTATCAACATAATGCCATAATTACTAGGTTGAAATAAAGACATATGTAATGCCAGGTAAAAATACGAGTGTGTTGATCTCATGCATAAGCATTTGTGCATGTCTATGAAATTATGCTGTCTAAAAGAAAGGCAGGGACCATCCCCTCACCTGGAAGCCAAGTGACACTCTCTGGCTTGAATCAATGCTGCTTAGAGCCAGCCCTTTTTACAGCAGACTCATCCCAGAGATCGCATGGAGGGACAATCATGGAATCATAGCATGGTTTGTGTTGGAAGGAACCCCTAGAGGTCATCTAGTCCAACCCCCCTGCAGTGAGCAGGGACACCGCTAACTAGATCAGGTTGCTCAGAGCCCCATTCAACCTGACCTTGAATGTTTCCAAGGATGGAGCCTCACCTACCTCTCTGGGCAACCTGTTCCAGTGTTTCACCATCCTCATTTTAAAGAATTTCTGCCTTATATCCAGTCTAAACCTACCCTGTTTTCGTTTAAAACCATTACCCCTTGTCCTGTCACAGCTGGCCCTGCTAAAAAGATTTTCCCCATCTTTCCTATAGGCCCCCTGTAGGTACTGAAAGGCCACAATCAGGTCTCCCCGCAGCCTTCTCTTCTCCAGGCTGAACAAACCCAACTCTCTCAGCCTGTCAATATTAAGGACAGGGCCAAGGAGTGAGCTAAGATTCAAGCAGTGTGACCATCAAGAGTCTGGTGAATACATTCACTAGAAGATTGTGTAAATCTACCCATTGTGACTTATCATAGACAAACGGGCATTGCAGATAATCCTAGTTATTAAAAGGTATGTTATGTAAATGTACCATATACACTTACCCTATCCACTGTTCTAGTCCTGTGTTTCTACTTTTTATAACAATCATTAAAACATATTCACCAACTGACAAACATAGAACTGTGTTTGAAGCATTTATTTATTTGCAAAATTCTGTGATATTTTTAAAATTCAAGTCAAAGCACTTTTTGAATGGACCAGCTTAAGAAAAGAGGAAGCAGAAATGGCAGATACATGGAGAATTAACTTCACTGGTGTACTTTAGGGCCCAAAATTTTTATTTCTTTAAAAAAAAAAAAAAGAGAGATGAAGGGCTATTGAAACATCTTCAAGGAATTTGCTTTTAACACTGTTAACTTTTGCTTTTAACTCTGTTCCACTGAGAACAGAGTAGTTGGGAACAACAACAACAAAGTATACTCCTTTTAGAAAGGAGACAGAAAAATAACAAAGAAGAGCAGACAGATCAAAACCCAAGTAGGATTATGCTGAAAAGCGCATGTGAATGGGATGAGCGGGATGTGCTTGTGCCCTTGCAGCTATTACTTGCAGCTACTTCTCCCTGCCTCATGCATATGCGTGAGTAAGATCCCAGGGCTTTTATCACTCACCCTGTCTGGATTTGAGGCCACTCCCCAGGCAGGCTCATTTGTCAGGAGCTTTGGCTGGGCATCACGAAGTGCATTTGGCCTCCAGGTCTTCACTTGAGGAATCTTGCTCCAAGGTCCAAATTCTGGTGCTCTCGCTGTCATCGAACAGTCCCTTATTTCCCAATCCATTCACTATCTCTCAGGTCTCAATTTGGCCCTCAATTAGTAACACAGATAAGGTTCTATATTACACTCCAATTTTTATTGACATCAGAGAAATTCACTCTGGGTGACATCTCTGTGTGCTACTTCTAACGATTGAATGAATGAGTAGCTGTGAAGAGGCGGGGGAAACTGAAGAGCTCTTGTGCTACATCCTTGTCTCTGTAACTGAAGTACAGCAAGTCCTGCTCAGCTCTGATGCATCTGTGCCTTTGCATCCACTTAAATATTCTAATATATTTTACCATTGGTTATTTATTATAGGCTTTACAATTCCATAAACATGAGCTCACTTTAAAACATATGACTGGATTAGGGTGCTGGTGGTATTCACTATAAATGAAAGTTTTAAGCTTTGCAGAGCTTATATGTATGTTCAGTACAATACATAACAGAGCCTTTTCTCTCATTTTTTTTTTCATTTCACATAAAGCTAGGAAAAACGTGTTTCCTATCAACAGTTTTTATAAGAAAAGGAAACACATTTTAAAAATATATATTCAAATAACATTAAAAAGAAAAAGTGTAAGAAATACAAAGGCTAGAGAAAATAATTAATCACAGTATTTCTACCAAACAACCTTTTTTGTCAGCTGTATTCAATCAATACAAGATCAGGGAATGAATACAAGAAAGCATATGCATAGGTAGAGCATACTGTCTGTAGTTATCCTAACAGTGAATACAACTGTACCTCCAGCCTAGTACTGTAATCAACAGCTTCTATCATCATTGACCGTAGGCAACATTTCTTCTGCAGAAGCAGTGTCTCCACATTCCCTTAGGAAATTCCCACAGGACTTTCTGATCATTTTAATTGTACTTGTTAGAAATTTCATGCTGTTTTCTTTCAGAAATTTTAATTTGCTCTTCTGTGTTTGTAACGTATTTGGCAGTAGATGAGGTTTTACATGTTCATCAAAAAGCAATCCTTCCCAAAAGCCCACACGCAATTTCTCTCAGAGCTTGGTGTTCCCTATCCTGCTCAAAGACAAAATGTGAATTTCAACTTTTCACATCTCTTCCAGAACCCAGAATCAGCGAGCAGATGAACAGTGAGCGAAATATTTCGTATTTGCCTATGTCTGAATGAGCTACATCAAATATTACCATTTTTTATTCTTATGGAAGGAGCCTAGAGCTAGAATCCAAAGTTTTGCTAGGAGGTGGCTTGGATATACCTCTGCCCTTTGAAGATTTTCCGTTTCCTAAGCTGATACTGTAACTCTTTCATATAGCAGTGGGTTCCTTGGTAGGAAACTTGCTGGAAAACAACAGAAATGTATCAGCCAGAAACTCCAGCTAGTTGTAGACATAGACATAGTTGTAGCAACAACCAAAATGGGGACAGCAGACAACAACTTCTATGGGAAGGAGATTGTGATAGCGTATACATAACCCTGACATGATAGCAGCCCAGGAATAAGAAGTGACAAGGCAAATTAATTTCCCTAGCTGTGACCAAGTGAGACAGCTAGGGACAACTGATAAAAAAAACCAGTCCCAGACAGATACATTCAGTAGTTTGAGGTTCTGTAGGTCATCAGGGAGAGGTGCAGGAAGCTGTTAAAAGAGTGCCAAGGTGTAACACAAGGAACCTTCACAAATCATTTGTTCATGCAGTGATTATGATATCACATAACTTTCCTTCCACATCCACCTTTGTCAACGTCCTCGGGGAGGCTAAAAGCATAAGAAATACTAGGCCAAATAAGACAAATATCCCCATAGTTCTGTCTTTGATACCACCCAGGAGCAGTTGCTTAGAATAAGTTTCTATAAATGAGTAGGGTATCTATTCTTAACAGTTTTCTGTATTTTTATGATCAGAAGAGTTTGGAGTTGTATCAAAATCATTGTACTTAACAGCCACTGATGAACTTTTCTGCCATGTTTGTCTAATTCCACTTCGAACCCATTCATGTTTTTTCCCCCTCTGCATTATATACATGGAATAGTACTCAGGCATTGTATGAAAAAGTTCTATGACCCTTCTACTAGTAGCTTAATTAGATGGCCTCCATTTTGTGAATTTTATGGGAATAGTGCATCCCTAACTCACAGTCATAGAGACCTGTATAATTTCTATTCTTCATTAACTGTTCTTCAGTGGGAAGAATCCTTTGTTCGGTAGTTACACTAAGGGGTAAGGAACATAAAGAAGAATAGATGATAAACACAGATGTAGGAACTGGAAGTATGATGAGTGCTCTAAATAGTGAGTGTATTGTTACTATTAGTCATCCATTTAAAGAAAAAATGTCTAATTCTTTAGTCTCAACTAGATAAAATAGGTGCCTTTGTCTTATTTTTTTCATAGCAGAATGAGATTCAGAGAGGGCTATATGAGGTTTCTGCGTTGTGGTCCTGTCCACCTGAACCCAAACACTGGACCTTAATCCAAAGCAAGGGCTTCATTTTCTTGTACAGTCAGATGCCTATGGAGTCTGTGGCTATAGAGGAATTTCAAAGGGACATCCAACCTGCTTAGGTTAGTCATGTCTCCATGCTTTTTTTAATGTTTGAGGTAATGTTTGTCATATTGGTGGCTGTTGCATGTACAATTACTAGGTGCTTAACTCTGCACACATCATGTAAGAAACATAGAACTTTATAACCTGTGCTCTGAGAACAAGACACACTGAATTATTAATTTAGATCGCTTGAATATCAGGTCTTTTTTTCTGAATTTTTTAAATGTAATTTTATTTAAAAAGGAGTGTTAATATTCCAATGCAAATTCTGTGCCATTAGGTACGTCAGGAGCCAATCCACTGCAAAGTTAAATGTACATATTTAATTGCATTTACATTCCTGGGATATTATTTTTTTTTTCAAGTGACAGAACTACATGATAAATGATATTTTTTTTTAAAGTAAACATTAGAATATGTTAACTTATAAACATTCTGACAACCTTGGTGTTAATAGGGAAGATCTCCACTGTTCCATATATGTTCTAATTCTGGTGGGCCTATCCCCCAAAAGAGTGAGCTTGTCCTCCCATGGTCATTACTGGCCTTTAAAACTACATCTGCACTCTGACAGCCCTTACACCCCACTGAAAGTTATGAGAGATATAGAGCAGGAACAACTTTCTCTTGAGTCTTGCCTATGACTGTGTGACTGCCAGATAGAAGCCCTTGGCAGAATCCTCTTCTGTGAGCCGCAGGAAACCAATTTTTTTTTAGTAAATACTTAGTTATGTGTTTGTTTAGTTAGAGATAATGTTAGTGCATAGCATCCTGTTCATCACTTCAAAACGAGTAAAAACAGTTTTTGTAATGTTAGGTCAGGGAAATGTTTTTTCCGTTATTGAGGATTGTTCTATAACTAAGCAAAGTATTCTGATTTAAAGAACTGCCTTTCTCACCCTTCAGTGATGCTAAAACAATGGTCCACAGAAGTACTTTTTGGCCTTCAAGAGAGGCATGTTCCAGAAGAATGTTCCATCTCCCATTCCTTCCCCGAAAAGTCATAGGAAGCTGAATAATATTGCTGCAAACATTTCCTTTCAGTTTAGAAGTGCTGGAGTCCATGCTCCACTCCAAGGTTTGCCACAGACCCAGTCCTTTTTAGGAGTCTTGATGTGAGCTTTGGCTCAGACGGGCTCCTGTGTGCCTTCTTAACCTTCTTAAGAAGGTTTCAGGGCACCAGAAAAGCAGCCAAGTCCTCCTTCACACAATGTCCTGACCGTGGCTGGAAAAAGCATTTTTCCTCAAGGGACTGAAAGGGTGGATTGCATTCCTTGGCCCTTGGAAGGGAGAGGCTTCATGTAATTCTCAATAGGTAGCTCATGGCTCATACTTGGAAGGAGAGCTGTAGGCAAAAATAGTTGCAGCAGTAGTGTCAGCCTTCCCCTAGAACAGGTTTTTTGGTAGAGGAGCACTGATAACACATCACTTAGGACTGTTAACAGAAGAGTTTGACCCACAGGCAAAATTTCACACTTGCAAGCTCTGCAGTGCTGGGTCATATAACTGTACTGGCTGAGCTGCACTTGCCACTTCTATCATATGTAGCTTGTGGTAGGCAGCTACAGTAACGAGCCTTTTCTTAGTGCTGAAAGGAGCACCTAATTCAGCCTGTTGAGGTTATCTCCTCCATGAAAGAAACATTTGCCATCTTCTAAACATGACAGTGAAATATTCCCAGTTCATTCAACTACTTTGTGCCTTTAAAGGCAGTACTTGCAGACCCCAGAAAAGGATGAAGAAGTGCTGCCGTGGCTCTTTCCTCCTAAGCCACTTGCAATAAAAATTTCAGAGCTAGGTCATCAAAACTGAGGTGCGCATGAAGTTTAGAAGGGCAGCTCTCTTGTGGTGAGCAGCAACTCCAGCGAAGAAGGGAATGGCAAGGAGTCTCTGCAGAATGACGACCTTGTTGGTATGCCTGCACTGCCAAATTAATTACCTTTCATTTTTTTCTGCAGGTTGGTCATATCATATATTTGTTAAATAATTTTCAATATCTCTTCTGTACTGAACAAATTCATTTCCTCTGAGGTGATAACCAGTTCTGGGGACAGTTCACTTCAGGGACTGATGCCAGTATGGACATATCTCCACCAAATTTGTTTCCCTCTGTCCTCCACAGTTATGCCCCAAGCATCCCCAAATCAATATGTGCCATATTGCAAGATGTAACACACGCCCTCATAATCACCCTGATAAAGCACTGTTCTACTGGCTGTAACGCAACACTCATATCAGACGTTGAACTGAAAAAATGCACACAAAAATGATTGGTATGCCTTAGAGCTCCAAGGGAGCTGTGGTGTTCCCACTTGACACAAAGGAGGTCCAAGCCAACATGGCCAAGAGGGACCCTGCAGTACTTGGCCTGGTGGGCCACAGTTCTCTTTTTTGGGAGAATGCCTTTGGCAGATGTTTCCCATGAACCCCTAAACCGTCCTTTCATTGGCCTTAGAAGAAGTTCAAATTCCTGAAACCCTCATTTTGGCAAGACAAGTAGCAAATATCTCAGGGCTGCTTTCTTCAGGTGGAGATACTAAGGAATTCCTGAGATGACAGAGAGACAACCCTGTCTCACATACCCTTGGATATCCTCACATACTAGACTTAGTTCACCTGGATAAGCTGGTTAACAAATGAATACTGAAGCTGGTGAGAAATGTGTGTTGGAGGCTGACAGATGTAATACTAACCCCTAAAATACATAGTTAAGAAACTATTATGAAACTCATGTGTTTTTATCTTTTCCTTTGCCCACAAAATAGGGAAATGCTGGCACAGTAAGGCCACTGAATTCCATAAGGACGGAGTCATGTTTATGTCTCATGTTAGAGCTTTTACGTACGTTGGTCTCATCCTTACTTTTGCACCAGATTACATATTTCATTATTCTTTTTTCAAAACCTGACTCTGACACAATAAAGCCAGATGGTTTATTCTGGATATACACAGAGCTCTTTTTAAAATGAGGATAGCACCAAAGTTTTCAGTTTCCCTAATATTGTTTGGCAGTTTCATGGATAGGACGGAAAGTCAGACAGTTAGCCAGAGGCTATTTAAGTGGGTGTCTAATTGCATTAAGTTTGTTATGAGCTAACCAGATTAAATCTACCAATTCAGGTTAGAGATCATGCCACCACCAGAGTGCCGGCAGCCTCTGCGGCTTCCCTGAGAAGTGTGCCTATCTCTGAAATCTGGAGGAGACTGGGGATCAGGCCATAGATTTACACAACATTATTCTTTGGCTGAAAAATTAAAATCTAAAGCTTGCATTCACAGAGCTGTCCTGTAGCCATTATCTAAGGTAGTCTCCAAGTGCTCTCACCTCCTACACATCAGGTCATTGCTTGTGAGTCATGGCAGCAGAAAGCATGAGGATGTCAAGAAAGGATGTCAGCTATGGAAATTTCCATTACTAGGGTTTCCCTTTGGCAGAATAAAATGGCTGCAATAACTGTGAGGATTCTCTGAGATGTTGCCCAACCATCTCCTTACTCACCTTCTCACTGCCATGGAGTTTTATAACTTCTGAATTCTGCAATGGCAAAAAAAAATCAGTCTTGGTGCAACGAGTGGAGAAGCTTTAGGGTGCAGGTGCAGGCTCAGAGGATGCAGCTAGTTAAAATAATCCAAGTATCAGTGTGTGAAGTTCAGGCATGCCAAGAGTGCAAATGGACAAAGCATCTGAAACAACCCTGGTTACTGCAGGGTAAGTAATGACTTTGGCTTGCCAAAGGGAAATCCTACTCACTGAAATTTTCCACAGTCTTCATCATTTCTTGACGTCGTGAAAGCCATACCAGCTCTAATGAATAATAATTGCAAGGTGAACCTTTGATTTTATTATCTGTTGTTTGCTGTAAGAATTTGAAATCTAGGTGTTGACAATGACATACAATAAAATCAACTGACTTGACCAGTTTGTTCTCACTTGTGAGCCTGCTGAAAGGAACATGAAGTTTAAATGGTGCAATGTGCATCAGGAAATCAAAAAGTAAAGTGAGAACCGCCCCTTTTTTTTTTTTCAGACGAAGATGAAAATTAGTTGCTAACCTCACTGACAGAAAATAATGGTTTCTGCATTTTTCTTAGATGTTGTGTTGTTATTGGACGTATTTTCAATGCACTGTATGAAGTAATGCTTAACGTTTCTTAAGAAATAAGCCTGGGGCATGTTCATAGTTGGCATGGTGGAGAATATTTTTAGTGGAAGAGGGTGGTAATGTGCTGATGATGTACATGATAAGATAAAGAGAGAAAAAGTACATTTTTCTGCATGTTTAAACTTTTAAAATTAGAAAATATGATCAACTCAATGTGATGATTCACTTGAAAAATGACACTGGGAAAACAGGCCTAATTTATAAATTGACTTGCCTTTTTAACTGGCACTCCCATAAAATACAGGTAAATAGAATGCACTGTACATACTCTGAGAAGAACCGATCTCCTCTGTCCATGAAATTTCATATGTTGATCTTCAGCTATGCTAGATCTTACAGGAAAGCAAGAGTAGATGGGAAACTCTTCAGGAAATGAATTGTGCAGAAGGAAGTGATCTTGATGACTCACTAATTTGTATTTTTTATTCTGAGTCAGAACCAGGCTGGTGCTTGGCAGGTTCCTGAGGGTGCATTTGCTGTTGAATTGCCACTTTTTGGGTGAACGGTCAATCCCATGGTGCTTTTCAGAGTTGTGGCTCTCATGAACTCCCAGTTTGAGGATTACATGAAGCTTTTCCTCCTTAAAATTCTCCTGAAGTTTGAAATGAGTATTGTCTATGTCTCCTCATTTTCTCTCCTCTTTTGTCATGTCATGTCACCCAATGCCTAGCACTAATTACACACTTTCTCACTGTTCTTATGTGAAACCTCTGATTCAGAGCCCGTTGGCGTTGACCAAAAGTCTGCAATGACCTCAGCAGCTCATGGCATAGGTCTGGACTATTTTGCCAAACGACAAAACACTTTAGTTCTCAGATGCCTTCTTCACCCTACAATGCCATCTTTGAGAAAAAGACCATCAGCAAGTACCTTAAAATAACACTTTAACTCCAAAATGATATTACCTAGGCAAAAGACTGCCCCTGATGTTCCATGTAGCCCCGCTGACACAGGGTGTGTTGTACTAAGCTCCCAGAGCTTCTGTTAAGACGCTGATTAGCTTCTCTCAGCATCTCTTTCTGAGACACACTTTCCAGTGCCAGTGAGGACCTCTCTTCTATTTATATCTCCCTATATGTTTATATGCTTGACAGTTGCTGAAGCGAATGTACAAACTCCATCCTTACCATTCTACACATAAAGGCCTATTTTATGGTAACATATAGACAATATTATTTCTTCATTTCAGCACCAGTCATAAAACTAATACGTCTCATTTTCTTGACAATTTCTTACTGTATCAATAATAAAGTTCAACACTATTACTTGGACTTTTAGATGACATAAATTACATAGACTTTTCTATTCTTAGCAGTTATTGTAGCTAAGTTTGACATAAACACATAACCTTCAAACATACTATTGCACGCCACCTGTTTCAGAAAGGTTCTGGTTGGATAAAATTCTGTTTGCATTTTGATAACAGAGGTGACTTACTGTCCTTTCCTGAATACTTACTGTTCAGACAAGTTGTTCGAGTTATTTTATATGTATTGTATACACACTATGTATTTATATAAACATGATTTCCTTCAATCTATCACACACTCCGTCATGGGGAGTATAAAGAAAACCTGTTCTCCAAGCTCTGCAGATGGCAGAGAGAGGAATAACAGAGGTTAGAACAATACCAATATTGCAATCATATTTAAACAGTTTGAGCCACACAGATGGTAAACCTTGACTGGGCCTTTTAGTTCTTTTAAACTGTAGTCAATATGGGTTTTATCACTTAGGAGAAACAATGAAAGGTCATTCTTCAACCTCAATGCAACCATCACTCTGTGGGCAGATAGCAGTGTCATTTATAGTACGAAACTCTACTGTCTTGGAAGTCCACATACTCATGGTGCAAAGAACTCTTTGTGTCATGATTAAGCCTCTGCAGATCTGGAGCTGAAATGTTTTATTCAAGCACCTTGATCCAACCGTCATATGAAGGTGATTTCTTTTAGAAGCTGACTCAAAATTTGGTCACCATCCATAGGATTTAGTTGCCTCAACCTAGCTGCCTAGTGCTATCCGAGGTAGACTCAGATACCAAGGCATCTGGATATTCAAGACCTGCATGGCACTAGCAGATATAGGATATCTGCGCCATTCTGCAGTAGCAGCTGTTGATCAGGCAGGATAACCTGCGGTGTTTGAATGGTGCTAAATATCAATGTTTAAATAGTTAATTTGAGTCCCATGGGCGGGATTCTTGTCACAGACTCAGGTTTCTGAAGGCAAATGTCTTCACACAGGTGTTTATGTGGAAGCCTGATGATTAAGTTCTATTATAGTCAAAGTACCTCAATATGGCTGCTCACAGGCGAGGCATTTGTAGTCACATGCAGATACCTTGAACACCCTAGGACATCTCATATGGTTAGAGGCCCAATGGCTGTGTCTGTGCACTGGTAGATGAGACAGGACTGTTCTCTGGTCCTGAGGGCAAGTGGCAAGATGTACCTCACAAGCACATAGCTTAAAGCTCCTCCATCCCCAAAACAGTGTATCTGCACCCACAGTTTCCTTAAGGGAACAGTCCTGGGCCCATGCTATCCAGGCTCCTTCTGGCACATTACTAGCCTGGACCGAAACCAGATGAGGGTGTATCTTGAAACATAAACCAATATGGATGCTCACAGGACTGTGATGGAGCCCATATTTAGACCACTTTTGAACCCCTGGGACATAACAAGAATGTTGTTTCAAGCAAATCTATTTTTTTTCCATCCTCCTGAGAAAAGTACACAATTTATTTCTACTTTAAAACCTCAAGGTATTAATGTCTAATGTATTTCATTCTCAGTTTTGACATTTTGCCTGTTCAAAAGCTTTAGGAAAGCTCAAAAAAGGGAAGAATTGCTATATAAATATAGCTATCATTATATCTGTAGCACCACAAAACACCACAAACAGAGCACCACATAGCCCCTAATGATAGCATTTTATAAATCTCATTTTATAAATAATACAATTAATGTATTTCTAGCCCCCAAATCATAATGGGTTTATGTATTTTTCTTTCTATACATAAAAATGCAATATTGCAAGTTAATAAAGAATCTATTCTAGTTACTTTTCAGGTGTATCTCTAATGCTCAATGATGGCATTTCAGAGATGCACTTGTCACCAAATGTCATGTCTTGAGATCTTGAGAACATGTGCCCTTGAGACCTCATAGCTACCTAAGTGAACTAGCATAGAGAATAGGAACAGACACCCATATTAATTCAGCCTACCTCTAAACAAATATTATTAGCTGTATTATTACATTAGTATATATTTTCCAGTTCTAGAGTAAGCTTGGAGAGGATCAGAGGGTCTTTGCATAATACTCCATCTCATCATGCACATAGACCTTTAGAGTCAGTTATAAATTTAAATGGGAAGTAACTTAGAGGTTTCACCATATAAAAGTAGTGTAACTAAAAGAAGATTCAGATCAGTATTCTCTTAAAGACTAATTACTCCACTCTTTTCTGAAAATGAATCTTTGTTGCTGTATCTCAAGATTTTATTATGAACCCTCATGATAGTTAATATTGCTCTTCAAACTTCACCTCCCTGAAGTACTGTATTTACAGAAGAATCTCAGCTCTTGTTTCAAATTAATTGGGGTTGCAGAAATGCTTGAAAATGTGAACTCTGTATAACTCAAATGCATCTGATCTAGGTAAAAGGGAACTTTCAGCACCACAAAGGTATGCCATTCACTTCTTCAGCAGCATTGTATAGTTCTCATAGACAGAAAGGAAGAATTTATTTCAGTGTAAGATTTTGACAATGTAATAACATGGTGGAGGTATCTGCACTAAAAAGTTACTGAAATCTTAATTTCAGACAGAGAAATAGTAATAATTGGCATGTACAATGACTGATTGCTAGCAAAGGAAATAATTTATTTAACAGAATTGTTCACTGACAACAGCTGCAAGAAGTTACGCATGAAATCCTGACTTCGTTCCAAAAGTTACATATACTACGGTGGAGGTGGCATTTTACTTGCTAGTCTAAAAGAAGAAGAAGGTACAACAGACAGTCCTATTTGCATCCTCTTCATAATTATGTGGTTAACCATCATGCTCATCACACTGGCACGCCAAAACGGTGGCTGCATAATGAGATACTCTGGCAAAAACATGCATTTTATATAACTGCAAATGCATGAATCAATCTCTTAGTTCAAAGTGTTTTCCCCCATTATTTTCAAAAAGCAAGTCCATCTAATTCTGCTTGAGGCAGGAGCTGTGTTGCTGGGCATAGTAAAACAGGGTATTGTTTTCCCATATAACTGACTCGTAAGCCAAGATACTGAAGCCTCCAAGGGCTCCTAGTCATACTGGCAACACACTGGCCCTTTTTGAGGGAGGTGTCTAGTCTATACCTCCTAACCAGTCTCACCTACTGTGTTTGTCTGCCTCTCGCAGATTGCTTTGTGATTGGCATCCACCCCCCTGCAGGGCCATGCCAGAACAGCGAATAAACAATGGGATACCCTGGCACTGGCGTGCATGTTCATAACGATGAAAAATGAGGATTTCACAGATGACGTGACTCAACTTACCACTTCAAAGACAAGTTGGCTGAAGTCTTTATTATGGCCAGACGATGCCCAGCCCTATGTGAGAGAAGTGGGCGTTGAGGGCAAGAGCAGCTTACTCTCCCGGTGCCTCTTGGCACAGCCTGGGATGAAGGCATCTTGCAGCCAGCAGAACAACCCTGTCTGCCTACAGCTGACTTGGAACAGATAAACACAGTATTTTGGATAAAGGGAGCAAGCCATGCTGCCCTACTACCTCACAGAGAAAGTCAGGCAACATTCCCTTTTGGAGACCAAGAAACTCAGCAGCAGCCTCCCACCTGGCTCACCTGAGCTGGTTCTTTCCGAAGGTCTTACCAAAATGCCTGAATGATACCATCTCTACCCAAAAGAAAAGTTCAGCTGAGTAAGTTGTATTAGGGCTTGACTCACAAGGGGCTCGATATCAGGACTTAGAGGCATTTGCTAAAAGCAATTTTATGGATTAATTACCCTATGGAAAAGCCTCTTTCCTTCTCTGGACGTGTGGAGGAGAAAATATATTCTTAACTTAAATGTTTTATTTACTAAAATTAGGTGAGATCAAGCTATGTAGCATGTAGTTCTGTATACCAGTTGGGAAATAATGTCCCATTGCGCCTGCACTTACTTATCTTTGAAGCTGAGATGCATTACCCCAAACAGGTAAGAGTATAAACAGAGAAGGCTATCTGATGTGGTAACCTGGAAGTGTGGCGTCAGGTGCTTGACTCCTGAATATTTAGGAGCACTGTTTCACCTGTACCTTACATGGTCACGCTAATTTTTACTCCAGCCCCATAATGACTGTTTAGTTTTGAGAGAAAGCGTAAACTTTGACTGACATCAAATAAGCTCTGACAACCCTAAGATAACATGTCTTAGAGAGCATTTCAAGGTAGAAATGTTTTAAATTTGTATGATAAAACAGCAGGCATATATCATGATAATACAAAGAAATTAATTTTGTGGCTCTGGTGATTAATTATGTTAACTCAGATCTGGAGGTTTATGGCATTAATCAAAGAGTAAATTGCAGCCTTTTATTGTGCATACAAAGTGCTTACAGTTATGTAAGTGAGAAGCTTTTGCAGTCTTATATTCCAAGTATGATTTCAAGAACTATAGCAATACTTAGAAACTGGCCTTCAATAATTTTAAAGAAATCGGTGTGCATAACAAGGAAGAATGAAACTGGGTTCCCAGGCAGCAGCAACATGATATGGGATATAATAATGTGAGCGGCTTCATATTCGTTGTGCCACGATTTTAATCTTTCAGTCCATTTTTATGTACCTTGCTCACTTCTACATTACCTGGAACTCTTTGCAGGCACAGGAAAACGTGCCATGCTCACAAATATCATTATCATATATGTTTTTCAATGGAGGAGCTTGGGGGTCAGCATTAAAAGTGCTGTTAAAGAGACTGTGATAGGCCAAACCACACAGAGATACTACTCTCCTTTCTTGCTTCCTGCAAGTGAGGAGTCAGTGGGAAAGAAAAGGAGACAGAGCCACCAGCAAGGAAACATACATTACATTGGGTACAGGGTCACTGCAAGGTTAATCCTCATCATCATTCACAACAGGTTACTGAAGATGAGCACGTTTTGATCTTGTGGGTCATCCCGTCATGAAGCAGCTCCATGGTGTGTCCCTGAGGCTGCCAGGCCAAGCCCTGCTTCGTGGCAGGGAGCCCATGGCAAATCACAGCCTAGCCCTTGGAACAAGTCTTTGCTGTTGCCTGGTAGCATCGTGTCCCTCACGTACCCTGCTTTGCTGAAAGGGCAGACTTAACATGTAGGTCATCTGAACAAATACATTAGCCTCACTTGAAACCTTGTGGACATCACTTCCCCCACCACCCACAAGTGAAAGACCGGACTGTGTCCAAACTGCAGGTGTGTGCAAGGAGACCAACATGTTAATGACATTCAGTTTCACAGTTAATGA
The DNA here is from genome assembly GCF_000687185.1 of Egretta garzetta. NCBI lineage: Eukaryota > Metazoa > Chordata > Aves > Pelecaniformes > Ardeidae > Egretta > Egretta garzetta. Next base: position 1,022,681 of record NW_009259336.1, read on the forward strand.
GTTACCTTCCTCTGCTTCTCCATGCCTACCTCCCGGCGTGTGATTCAGCGCTGCTGACTTTAGATGTCTAATATTTAATTGCCTAAATGTAATCTACTTGTTTTGTCCTTTAATGGAGAGAAATAGGCATGTTCAGCTGGTGATTCATGTACCTATCTTAGATTCCTGTCTTACACAGGGATGATTTACCTGTCTCCCGCCATTCACTGAAGACAGCCTGAACAGCTATCTTCTGAACTTTTAGAGGTTTAATGTTAAATGAGATTAATCCATGCCTAGGTGCTTACCTGTGAACTATTTGACTATTGATCATAGAGTGGAACAAGTATTATTCGAAGAAATAAAATTCAGGTACAACTTAAAATGGCTTTTACATGGAGTTTTGATGTTGTGTATGTGCAGTATATCTTGCTATTAAAAAAGAAAGAGATTCTTGCTTGTACCTGTGCATATGTTCATATACACAAGAAAATTAATGTGTGTTAGTGGAGGTAACTGGCTGTTGTAGCTGAATAAATGTAGCAAACTTTCAGGCACACTTTTAGTTTTGCGTGTATGTATATATATACATATATGCATATAAAGGAGTCAAAATGGAAATATGGAAACCTATTTGTCTTGTAATGATGTACATCTAAAGTCCAAGTACACATTCAGTGTTATTAGTATGCCATAACGTTAAGGCAGTCCCCTCAAAACCTCTTTTCTATATAACTGCGTACATGTACATACATATACTATAGTATATGTAACGGTAGTTCTGAATTAAGTTTATTTTGACATATTTGTAATATTTGACATATTACCTATATTACATAGTAGATGTAATAGTGAGATAGTGAGATTGACCACTTTCAGGGCTGTCCTGTTCCCGGAGTGGGACAGTGACAACATCACTTTGAACAAACTAAGCACAGCTGAGGATTGAGCCTCATCAATGCAGAAAAAAGACAAGCAAAATAAGAGCGTGCTAGTCATAAAATAATTTATTTGGAACCTGTGCCCAAATCTTGTAGCTTTAAAACATTCCTTTCTATTATGTTTTTTTTTTTTTAATGCAGAAACTGATTGTGTTGTGACTAATGACCTGCTGTCAAGAAAAAGAAAATCAATTAATTGCTTAGATTTAAATTTGTACTTTAATAAAAAAAAATTATCTGCACTGTAGGCTGTTAACTTCTTTTCATGTAATAATATAGGCAATCATTAATGTGTAAGTCGTAAATAGTAATAATAATAATAATAATTTAAAAAAGTAAATCAGCTGTTTTCTTAGCTGTAACTTTCAGGTTATATTTAATTTACTTTTGAAAATACATCTCAGGGCCAAATGTTGCCCTTAAGTGTATTTGTCTCTGAAGTCAAAGGAAATTGTGTGTGTAGATCTGAGCTTAAAATCTGGACCAGTGGAATGGTTGTGTTTTTTCTTTTATCCTGCTCGCATAAATCCCATCTGTGGACCTGATCCAAAACCTTCTGAAATCAAAGGAAGTTTGTAACGACTTCAATGGATTTTGGAATAGAACTAAATTATCATGAAATGTTTTTAATTGAAAAAAAATGGCCATTCTTCAAAGCCAAAACTTTTCATGAGAAATAGCTGGGTTTGATATATTCGGAGTCTTGAAAATCATTTGGAAAGAAAAGTTTGGAATTGTTGAAATGTACAAAAAACCCTCTGCTTTTCCACTTCTCTTCATTTTTTATTTAGAAATATTGACCACAAATAATGTTGAACACATAAGATTTTAAAATAAGCGGTTCCTTATTATCAAACTAAAAATATTAGTGTCTGAACTAATTGTTCATTTTCTTTCAAAAAATTTATTAAATTTGAAGTTTTCATCCTCATTCCTAATAGGATTTTTTTTAAAAGTATGAAGAAAATGTCAATGGATGAAGAAACTGGTTTGTGAAGAACTCTCCTTTGGTTCAGGCCTTTAGTAACAAAATGACTGTGGAGCAAATTCATACCTCCTGATAATGCCAGCTGTAATTTCCTTTTTGCTGAGTTCAGGCTACTGAAATGAGATAGAGCTTTCTCAACAGTACCCATTGCTTGTTTTGCTTAAAAAAAAGGAATTAAGAAAAAATAAAACTAAACTATTTGTCTCTCTGCAACCCTGCAAAACCCCCCACCTAACATATTTGCTGTCACCAGAGGAGAGAAACATTGATAACTTGAATCTGTCAGCTCTCTCTGCCAGGTTGCTAATGAGTCTTAACATTCAGCTGTTAAGTGTAATTCTGATGGACAGACCTTCCAGTCTTCTCACTGCATTACAGAATAAAGTCATCTTCTTTATTGTGACTAAATGTCTGAAATACCTCAACAGAACAACTGATAAAGTGATTACTGAGGAATGCTCTGTTGGTGTAGAAGAATTCCTATTCTTTATGGAAATGCATTAATAAACAGTTTTAGGGTACACTTCATTAAATTGAAATGAGATACTGTCTTGAGTGATAGAAGTTCAATCCAAAACTACTAAAGGAACGACAGCTATTCCAAACCACTGATTTTTTTGCAACAAGCCTTAATTTGCATAAACATCATGGTCATTTGTGAACTTCCAAAAAGATTAAAAAGCGGAAAGAGAAAAAAAGTCCAGTGGAATTAAGAAGGAATTGCAATAATAAAAAATAACTCTCATGGTGTTTTAACCCCTAGAACCAAACCTTTGAGTTAGAAATTATCAAATACACTAAGATGCACTGACAGTATTGTAGATGGGCCTAAAGATACGCATTTTTGTTCTGAATTGAATTTGAAATTCAAACTTTGGATGATGTGGAATGATTAGGCACATGATCAACTTATTGTTCATTGGATGAACCTCATTGACTCTCTACACATACACTCTTGGCCCATCACTTACAAGAAATAACATGATTTGCAGTCTGGTCTGCAAAAAGAGAAGTTGAAGTTTAGTCACACTGCTTGGCAGTTGTCTAACCTATTCCACTTACTACACAATAAGATTATGCAAAGGTTTGGATTTAGTACAGTATTTGATTTGTATCTTCATTGAAAATCTATTCAAGGGGTATGAAGACACCACAATTATCTGTAGGACATGAAATCAGCCAGTCAGTTCTTTGTTATAACACCATGGAGGAGTTCTTTTGCCACCGTTTTCATGATGTGGGCTAATGTCATGCGAGTGCGCTTCTGATCATGTCTAGGAATGGGCATTTGCCAGTTTCCAGAGCACTTAACAGCTATCTACATGATCGGTACTGGGAAAGATATGAAGAAAAAGAAAGGAAGTATTCATGTTTACTGCAGAAGTCCACTTACAACCTTTAAAATCAGGTTTGCAGACTTCTCTTTGTGTGATATAAACCCTGAGAAATCCAGGGGAATCCACTGGATCGGGTCTTTTAAAAGGTATCTATGCTATATTCAGCAAGTTGTTTCAACCTAGCTCCCTGTTTTACAATGTAAAAAAGCAAGGAGATGTGCTTTAACCTCCTGACTAGATATAATGTTGACACTGTAGAAACCTGGTAGGAATAGGGAACAAGACTGCTACGGCTTGAGCCCTGAAAAGCAGTCTCAGCAGAATTTATGTGAATGCTGAGAGTGTTTGGGAGGATGTGTACAGGAATAGACCTGCTATCAAGTAACCACACAAAATAAGACAGATTATTCATCTGCCTTTACTAAGAAATTTTGAAATGGGGAAAAATGATGCCTGAAATTTTCTCAACTAGGACAACAAGACTGTAAAGGTGACAGCTACAATCTTTGCTTTAGCTGAACAGAGTAGAGTTGGTACAGTAAATGAGACTTACAACATTTGAAAGAAGTAACCTCTGGAAACCTTGAGCATAATTTATGTGTTAAAAAAATCGCATTTGATTATTCCATTCAAATTCTTTTCTCCACAATGCAAAAATGTTAGAACAAATAGCATTATCCATTGCAATAACCTCCTTTAGCTCAGATGAAGACCAAGATTGAAGCAATATTTGAAATCTAGCTCTGGAGTTCCAATACTGCCTATCACTGTGGTTTTTACATGCATTATTTTCAAGATCAGGATAGGCAAAAAAAGGAGATGCTTGCTAAGTAAGGTAATATGTTCTTATTTGTCAAACCTGCATCAACCATGTCTCAGGTCTCCCTGGATACATTTACATTATCACGTAACTGAGGTCCTCAGTTTGTTCCTGGGCCCATATTCCCCCACAGTCCATGTTGCATAAATCTTCATTTGCTGCCAGGCCATTCTCTGCAGCGAGGCAAGTAGTTCCTCTGAAACAAAACCCTAGTACGGTGTGGTAAGGATGAGACTGCACCAGGTTTGTCTCCCCTCTGCCTTATACAGCCCTCCAACAAAACCCCTGCAGGCTTTGCAGTCCCAAACTCCTGCTGGTGCCGTCATATCACAACTCAGGACATACGACGCCTATTTTCAATCTCATGCTAAACCAATAAAAACTCAGTGGATTACCAAGCAGATCTCACATTTCATGGGCTACTTTTATATATATATATATATAAAACACACATATAGTCACTCTATTATTTTTATATATATATATAAATATATATATATAATGTTAACTGCATTTAAGGACTATGGGAGTCCCACAAGACAGCTGTATGCTACATCAGATCAGAAGTGCCGAGCTTTCTCTGAAAGATGCTACACTTGAGCAGTACAGGTGCAATCATTCTGCATCACTTGGCTGAGGATCCCGCAGTCAGTGTCTGGAGGGAATGCGTCTGTGTCACACTATGCAATGCTTTGCAGAAATACCTCCGCTGGCTCTTAATAAACCCTGTTCTGACAGAAGAGTGAGGTGATATCAGAGGGTTTAATGGGTTTTTTGCTTAGCTCTTTAGTAAAAAATGTCCTATCTTTTCATTTCTGAAAAGTGTGAAAAATGAAAGAGGGAAGACCATGCTTTCTTACTTCTCTCTATTTTTCTTCCCATCAGATATCCCAACTACCATCTCCCCAGCAAGATTTTCCTTAAAGTGGCTAGCAAAGCACAGTGGGAGATACAGGTGAGGAATGCGCAGCTTGCAATAAGAAGTCCACTAATTAATCAGGGCCATAGCAACAGCTGAACAGTGTTTCATATTTTCCAGAGCAAAACCATTTCACTAATATTCCCATAATCCTAGACAGAGTGAAAGGACTGATATTTGGGGAAAAAAAAAAAAGCTTAACAACTGCCAGGTTCAAATAAGGGAAAATACAAATTTGAGAACATTATGTACTAAGAGAGAAAAATGTAAATGAAAGTTGTGCCCATAGATATTATTATACCTACTGATTTAGGAATAATTGCCTACACGTGGGAAGGGTTGCGTTTTGATATCTTGCCCAGAGTACACATTGGGTGATGCTGTGTCTCTCTGGATTGAATAATTTGTCTCTGAAGATAATAATTTCAGAAGCAATGAGTCAATCCACCTTCCTGGCACTGTTGTCCTTTTCTTTTTTCCTTTTTCTTTCTTTTTGTTTTTTGTTTGGATAATGCCTCCCTACCCATAAAGCGTTATGCCAGTGCTGAATATCTAACTTTAATGGGAGTAAGATATTTATTAGGTAGTTAAACTTGGCAGGCAAGGTACAGGACTGTAAGAGAAGCGTAAACAAGAACTTTGAGAATGAGTGTTCCTGGTGGGCTGTATTTAATTCAGAGGTCTAATTTGCAACTAAAATAGTAATTATTGCTCATCTGGATACTGAAGAAAGGCTCATCTTGACAAATGCATTCATCAGTGTCAAGGTCGATTAATTTGACCAAATGGAGACGTTTCTGATGCAGATGTTTCATCTGAGCTAAGGCCAGACTTATAGGTAGAAACTGAAATTTTATTAGAACAGTTGTTACATCTGGGAAAATAAGACAATGCTTTAGACCTACAAGGCCTTTTTCAAATTAGAAAGACTGAAAAGTCCAGAAGTTTTGCTACTTTTACCAATGCTATTAGTTGTTCAAATAGACAATATTACCTCTACCTACAAACTTTGCTTCACCTTTGCCCTTAGACAATGCATGTTACAGCAATATCTGAGCGAGTCACCACTTTGTACTCAGTGGAGACAAACAGGAGCTTCTAAGGAACATGATTCTTTTGACCCATTTCACATATCTACAAAAGTATGAGATTAATCTTTTACTTATATTGTCTTACTTTTCTTAATTGATACTAAGAGAAGATGAGGATGACCAACTCAGATAGAAATGTCCCAAGTTAACTGATATCAATCCTGTCTGATACATCTACATTGAAATGAACATCTAAGCTATCTCAAATACTAGCAATAGCGTAAATATGGTAAAATGGAATTCAGTGCAAATTAATTTATCCTGTGAAATTAGATTTTTGATTGCTAGAATTAAGAATATGAACTTGCTAATCAGTGTAGCCGGCTGGAAACAATAATGTGTTGAAGGACGCTGTGGAAATAACTGACTAGTGTGATGTGCTGTGTGACTATTGGAACAAGGAAGATCTAAAAAAAAATTATAAAAAGAGCTTTTTTATTCACTGCCAGCTGTATTGAATGTTTTGAGTTCCTAAGAGTCTTCTCTATGAGTCATCTTCTCTTGGAAAATACTTCCTCTTCTCCATCGTTTATCACAAGATAACAGTGAAAGCATATCCTATGTTCAAAGGGCTTTCAGGTTACTGAAGGTTGATAAGCAGCAATTTTAGTTCTTGTTTGTACATAGAAATACTGTATTTTTTATTATTCTATATTATTTTGAATATTATATATTTATTTGTACATACTAAAACACAGGTAAGTGTTCTGTGTTCATAGGGCTGGTAGAAAAAAATGGGCAAGTTATTTCAGTGCCAGTCCAGGATTTGTGAAGTCAAGGTTTCTTTTCCAGCAGGCTTCCTTGGGCACATAGCTTAGGCCTGTTTTTCAAAGGTATTTAGGCATTGCTCCAGTCAGTGTTGCAATGATTCTGTAATCTATCAAAGCTGTTATATGAACTAATAGCTCTAAGTTAAGTCAACACAGTTTAATAAGAAAATAAGTTTAAGAAAATAAGATGAAGTTTTTCACAAGGCTAATTAACCCTTGTTAGTAACAGACTGTACATGCAGAGGACAAACTCTCCAAATCTAAAGCAAGGTGGGAAGTCTTTCCAAAGGATGTCTCTACCTTAGTAATATATTATACATTTTTTTCAGTGCACTTTTGGGCCTATGTCATGAAGAGGGTCACACTAGCTGTCATGGTCTCTTTGAGCTTACAAATCTACATATCTTCATTTCTCTATCACGATTGCTATTACCTACCTGCTTCTATAAAGTACCTATATGGTCCTGTCTTTATGCCTGACAACTTTTGAGGTGTTTATCCTAATTAAGAACCTTGTGAAACAGAGAGGTATCGCACTGATTTCACAGATGAGGCAACAAACAGTTATGGCTTGTCTTTAAGATATATTTAGGATTTGCTTAGATTCAACATCACAGCATTTCCCTGACCAGTGGCATGTCTATAATCCAGAGTGATGCAGGAGCAGGGCTCTGGTCAAGTTAACAGGCATGGTGAGATGTAAAAGTTTCTCACGAAGCATGCCCCAAACGTGACATGGGCCCAGCTTGTGGGAGAGTGAAGTTGATGTCTCTTCCCTGTTAGAAGAGAATGGAACTTCCAGTCATTCCTGAGACAGGAACTACTTGGAAAGTGGGAAAGGAGCTGGGAGCCATGCACCACAAGCCCTAAGCAACTCTGCACCTGGATTGCTTCTGAAATGGACCTAAATTTCTAAATCAGTTGCTTCTACAATAGTTCATAATAAGTTCCAGTGTTTTAGATCCCTAATGGAAACCCATGTCAGGTGGTTGAGTATTGCTGCGCAATAGGCCAGCCCTGGTGGCTGTGCAGCAAAGACAGAGCAGTGCTATGAGATTGTGGGCATCATCTGATTTTATAAGCCATGTTTTCTAAAGCACAGATCACTGTTGCGTGAATCCTCATCAGGTTTTCAACATATATTTCAGTGAGGGCAGCAAAACTAGGTTCAGGAAATATGATTTTTCGATATTACAAGCACCAATAATGTCACTGGCCAACTCCAGCTTAAAAAAAAAAACCTGCTTGTGTATCTGAGTAATGTCTTAGCTTGCTTTTGCAACAAGATGCATTGGGAATCATGTTCAGGTGGTTCTGGACATTGACTTCTGTGTTCTTTTTAGTGTCACTGCTTTCTGGATTGCAGTCATCTGGTAAATGTGACTAATCTTTTTCTTTTCGTCTTCCCTATGGCTGTATGACGATTAATGTTGTTAGATCCTATCTAGTCCTGTGTTGCACTTGATTTTGACTTCAAAGATTTTGAAACTAGGGTAAGGGGTATATCTTAACTTAGACACATCCCCCTAATTGCCCATGGATATGGCTACTTAATGACTATATAAACAAGAACCAGAACTCAGCTTTGTTCCCGTTTGCCTATATCTGCCCACCTTTTCTTTCTCTATCACGTTATCAGCATCCAAGGAGACACATGGGAGCTGATGTATGGCTATCCCTTGTAAGTCACATTCCTACAGCAAGGTGATAAACTTGTGTATGTATAAATATTAGTACACCCTTCACATAGTTTGTTTGACCCACTTGGGATTTCACCAACAACAAACTCAGAAGGGCAAAACACTGTTACTGCAGCTGCGGTTTCAGGATACAGTAGCTATGGGGCAATGCCACCTTAAATAGTTTGGCTCTTCTGTTCCCTGCCCTCCTGCTCTGCTCTCATCCCAGAGCAGAGGCCCCATCGCTTGCGCTGACACAACTGCTCTCAGAGCTACAGTGTGGACTGCATTGCTGAAATGGTCCAGGTTAAAGAAAAGCTCTGATAAAATGGGTTTCAGAGCCCAGCCTTTCAAACAATTGTGCTGGCAAAGCAGAAGGGACCTGGCATTGCAGAACTGGGAGTGAGGAGGAAGAGGATTGAATAGCTGGAGCTGGGTGGGGTGGGAATTCCCAAAATTGGCGCTGCCTCTGAATCTGAAGGATGAAAGTGCCATGGAAAACAGTAGTATAAGCAATTTGCAACCCTTTTTTTTCTGCAACGTTGGTTACCCTCCTGTACTCATTTTTAGGAAAAGCCATAAGCTCTCTAACACCTTTCTGGGGTTTTGCATGTTAAGTGGTTTTCCCCCCTGTTCAGACTGTGGCAATGACTCACATTCCTGAGCTCTTCCTCACTACTCTTTGTCCTTTTCTTATGCAGAAATGACTGCTCTGACTGGTAATGATTTGGTATAGATCAGTGTGCATGCTGGCATCTGGGGAACAAGGCAGATAACTTTTTTCTCCCAGTTTTCTGTTTCATTTTGTATGGTGGTAGTTCCAGTTAGTCTCTAAAGGCATAGTATAAGGTTTGTGTAAAGGCTTTATAGTTCTGACATTAATGCTGTATTTTCTGTATAGCGAAAACAGTTTTTTCTGTGGTGCAACATTGTTCAAGAATCTCCAAATTACTTTAGGTAAGAAAAATGTGACTTTGCCCTTTTTAAGAAGCTGGGGTGGGGGTTTTTTTTGATTGGTGCTGAACATCACAACCTAAGAAAATAGTACCTGGATACTTTGCTCACAAAGTATTTATTTTTCGTTTCGAAGATGGTATTCTGGTTTAAAGTAGCTTTTCACATAACTGAGCTGTCATCACTTGCCAGCAAGGGCTGAAGTTGCAGATCAAGTTTGGACATGTGGCTTTACACAAGGTCTCACAAAGATCCTGATAGCATGAAATATTCCTGAAAGATTGCTTTGACTTTCACCCAATAGTTAAATCTATTTGGTCATGTCAGGGGTTTTGCCAGGGTCTGAACCGTGTTATCAACTCTGTAGACTGTCTACTTTCATAGACATGTAGAAACTATGCAGATACGGGAGACTACCCAAACTTGGCCTTCACATCTGACTTCAACAGTTTTCATCTTATCTCAGTGATAAGGAATTTCCATGATAAAATGATCAGGTAGAACAAATTTGACCAGATATTAAGCAATTGCTGTAGATACACTAATCTTTATTAGTTTATTGTGGGGTGACTAAGATTTTGAAAGAAATCCTGGTGACATAAAAATGAAGCAGCAAATAAATTCAATTAAAAAAATATGGAAGACATAAATTCTTGTGTGTGTGAAAGCATGAGAGAGCTAAGGAAGTATTTTCATTACATTTATTATTCAACAAGAACCTACATCTGTTTCCAGTTTGCACTGATTATTGACACATCTGGCTATTTGGCCTTAGGAACTACAAGTTGCTGTTGTGGCATTATTCTCTGAATCAACTTTTTAGACCACCCGGAAAATAATACAGCAAGTGCTGTGAGAAGATTGTGTTATTTGTAATAAGATTACCTTTTGGCATCTAGATTTATTGTACAAATGGGATTCTGTCATCCTCTGTTTTATAAATTACAATTTTGCAATTTTTACACCTGTGGGGAAAATAAGGCTGTAGCCAAAGGGCTTACTATTTGACAAAGATAAATCAGGATGACCTGATAAAGTTTCAAATAGGTGCTAGATACAGTAGTAACTACTTGCTGTACATGGAAAAAATACCTTTGTTTCAGTAGAAACAAAATACAGCTAATGTCACAGAACTGAGAAAGATGTTTCTTTAACCTATGGTGAGATGTATTTTTTCTGATTAATATCCCGCTGTTGGAAGTGAATACTGTCCAAGTCCTTGACCCTTCAAACACTTTTTTCTGTAATAAACTGTTAAATTTTCTCCATCAGTGGTTTGAGAGTAGTGATCTAGTCCAAGAGTCTAAAAAACAGATATTGTGAAGTATACAGTGAAGAGTTTTGAACAACCAAAGGGTAAGATCATAGGACAGAAGGGACCACCTAGATTACCAAACCCAGTCCTTTCCAACTGCATGCAAAAGACAGGATAGTCCTGAAGGATTCACAGAACATCTACTCCAAACACCCCCTCAAACCACAGGCCACAAAACACTTCCAATACCCTGTCACAGAGTTAAGACATAGTAGTAAAAGACCAACAGCCACAGCTTTAATGTGCCACAGGAAGGAACACGATGAAACACTTATTTGTTTTATTGCAAATACTTTTAAACTAGGGTAATTTGTATTTTTTAAAGAGTAGTCTAGATAGTCTATATGGCCACATGAAGCCACAATGCAGCGTCACTTGCTGTGTTGAATTACATGTGGAATTAATTTGACCTTCTGCAAAAAACTAGCACAAGCCTTGAAGATGCATAGAATAAAGATATATAGGAAACAATTTGCTGCTTTTTGATTAATTGCAGGATTGTAAATGGTTTTGTGTGCTTTCTCTGAGAAAGTTTAGAGATCCTCAACAGTTTTTTCCATTCCTTTGGGTCAAGGATGCAGTTTTTAATGTGCATTATTGAATTTTTAATTCCTTTAATAGCTAAAGAATATAAAGTACAGAGGGCAGGGCAGAAAAATCACTGGGAGGCAAGAGCAGAGAATGAATACTGTATTCTTTGCAGTGCTATACTACACTCTGCTACTCTCTTTAGGCTTGCTCTTTGTCCCCTTCAACATTGTGTCCCAATGAGTGGTTTGATTTCTCTTGTTTTCTCCTTAGGACAAGAAACTTAGGGCAACCTTTGTGGTCAGGAATTGGCACCTCCTGCCAGGCATGCTACCATACAAACTGTCAACCCAGTCTTCTGCCTTGCCACATCTTCTGCTCACCTTCACAGCAATGACGATGATGTCTTCTCCAAACTGCCTTGCCAACCTAAGTGTCTGCAATTGGAGAGAGCATACCGAGTTAGGAAACGACTGCATTAGTGCACAGCTTGCCAGCAATGAAACATATGCAAGAATGACTGGGGCAAAAAAAAAAATGTAAAAATAGAAACTACTCAGGGTAATTTTTTTCATGTGCATTCAGTGGACTTAGGACTCCTGCAAGAGCTTTGAAAAGTGATTTAGAGCTAGTATCATAACGCTTGTTTTGAACACTATCTGTGCCTGCAGAGCTTCTGCCCAGTGCTCAGGGAATAAGTCAAAATACCCAAATGGAGTGTTCAGGAAGCCTAGTCAGACAAGTAAGAAAGTTAGGCATCTTGAAAGGATGATTCAGTGTCCCATGTGCTGAGCAATAACTTGCCTGGAGCTCTGAGGCCTTGCAGTTAGGGCACTCCACAGGGAGCAGGGAGATGCCTGGTTCCCCTCCCAGAGCTGTTTATGCAGTTTGCATGACATAGACTTGGGATTTAGAAAAAGGAAGAGACTCTAGGATCAGGACCTGAACCAGGTCTCTCCCTTCCAGCTGAATGACCCAACCAACAGGTTCCTGAATTGTTTGTTGTTCTCCTTCCAGCAGTAAGGGAATGACCTGTCTTAAATCTGGATCTTGCTTGAAAAACAAAGCCTGAAGAGGAGGAAAGTAGAGTGCCTAGCTGAGCCTGGTCTACAGCACGAAGTTTAGGGCACAGCTCTAGAAAGAAGGAATATGATTTGACTCCCCTCAAGCTAAAAAGACTCAGGCATCCAAATTTCCTGCATCCTGCATGAGTGTTTAAACCAGTAAACTGTTATGCAGAAGGCAGGCTGTATTTAGAAAAGCAAGCTCCGTCTTTGTGAGTGCCTAATCTCAGATTTGGTATAGCAGCCCGAAAACTGTGTAATTAGGAGTGCCTCTCCCCAAATCCTGGGTTAGCTGCCCAAGCTCTGGAGAAGGGGCAGGTCAATGCTGACTTCTTCTGGCTGGATCCCAACCATTTTCTTGTCAGATGGAGGGCTGATTCATGCAGTGCAAGCACCTCATTTGCATTAATCAACTCAGAAGTCAAGCAGGCTTCTCTAAATCCCTCAGGAATGGCTGTTTTCTTACACAGAACGTGTCCAAACACCTACAAGGCTCAGAGTTACCTTTCATGGAGACACAAACTTTTGAGGTACTAAGGTGCTTGAAGTTGTAGAAAGGATTTTCAGGAAATATGTAAATGTATCGTTGAAATTGGGACCTAGGCTGTCAAGCTACTCAGATGTTTTAGAACATTTTTTTCTTTAGATACAGTCTCTTAAAGATTCAAATGTGCCTTCTTGTGCAGTAAGTGGA
>NW_009259336.1:1035798-1039476 GCF_000687185.1 Egretta garzetta
GACAAAGCTATCCTAATGGGATTGCATCCCAAAACTGCTTTAGTCAGGATACAATAAGCGGTTGGGAACAAAGTGCTGTAAAAACCTTCAAACAGAAAGGCAGAACCTTACATGGTTCTTGGAAATAGGATCCATTTCTTTTCCTCTGAATTCAGCTCCTGCAGCATGCTGTTAACCATCTGGTGTCTTCCAGGAAAGGAAAAATGTAAATTACAGCTGTCTTTTGCATGGTATAGGGGGAAAAAAAAGGAGCTATATTCATATACAAAAAAGGACAGACTCATTTCATCTTTGGTGAAAGCTTTGTGTTTCTTAACTGTTAATGGTATACACACAATGAAAATTCTCTTTGAATTATTCTTATATGCAATTCATTTTTGAGTACTCCACTGATTTACATGCATGCAAAAAAAAAGCTGCAGTCTCTCTACTTACAAAGACCATCCTGGATCGAACTATTTGAAATGTGAGGTCATCCACTTTTGTTTGTGCAACTTCTAGTGCTCATGATTCAGTGTGCAGTTTTCTACTGAAACTTCTAGCACATCTTGGGGGGTCTTGCGGCTTCCACGCCAGCAATAGTCCCAGATGGAAATGTACAAAAATTAATGATGTAAGGATAGTTGTTCATTGATGATGAATAGGTGCAGTGTGTATGGAGAATGGGTGGGATTTATATTATAATGAACTGTAGAGAATTCCGTGTGTGATGAGACCCTAGAGTTTCAGTCAATAAAAAAGGAAATCCAGCAAAGGATTTCCTTTTATCCAGCATCTTTTCTAAGCTTTTGCCCCTTCTTTTTGCTTAATAATTGCCTTTTAGAAAGCTGAATACCACATCAGTTCTCTTTTCATTTCTCATTAGTTTTGTCTGGAACTTCTATGACTTATTATCAACATTTGGTTTACTCCAGAAAAAATTTGTTTCATGGCATCACAACTGTAGAGGTCTATAAGGATCTTCACTATAATCTCCATTTCTTTATTATCATCTTTAAAATCATTCTGATATGTGAGAGGCCTCTGCTCAAACCTCCAGCCCTGATGTAGATGTGCTCCAAGGAACAGAGGACATGTTGATGACCTCCTGAATCCACCCAATACGTGGTCTGTAGTGACAGCACTCAGATAGGGAGCAAGAAGAAAACTGAGCCCCTACTAGCAGAGTGGAAAGTAAGCGGCCAGAAAAGCAACGCTTCTTCAGTGCAGCTGCCGCCACTGGAATGGTGGTAGATTTCCACCTACCTCAGCAGTACTGGCTGAGCAAAGAGTGTTTAGAAAGGGATCAGAGGGGGAGACACATATGATGAACATATCTCATGGAGGGGGGCGGAATGAGTGGGAAGATACAACATGCGCTGTAGGGGAGGAGGATAGTAAATCTGTGCTTTCATAATCACATGTGACTAGGCACTCAGGGTGGGATTCATTTGACAAAAAGTAGATGTTTTCCTCTGAGCTGCTCACACTCTGTGCCTTTCACAGGCCGTGGAGAGAGGTGAGCATTTTTTAAAACATTAGTTTGTGTTTTTGCAGCTTTATTGGTTAAGAAAGAAGAGTTAGTTTTCCACATAATGCAAAGCTTTTGCCTAATCCCTAAAGAAAGGATTTATTACTACTTTGGCAGAGAGCTGTGCTGGAAACTCTTCCCACTTCAGTTCCCTGGACAATGTCCTCCCCTGAAATATGGTTTGACTGTTCTGAACAGTGCATTGCAAATTCACACACAGTGATATTGACATCTGGCTTTAGCATATGGGATACAGATAGTCCTTGATTGCTGAACAGCTGTGCTGCTTTGAAAAGAAACAATTGCATTTGAAGAATATGGGATATAGAGTAGGCCTTGTCCTATCCCACACATCTTGCTGACGTTTCGTTTTCTAAATTACCGGTCTGTTTATTAAATTACCACAGTATAAAAACACCAAAATTTGTAAGAGACTAAAGTAGATGGTAATATTGTCAGATATGCCAGCAAACAATCCATTGACAACACATGTTAGGAATCAGTCCATTACAATTAGTCAAGAACAATGCCAGAAGATGATGGGATGTTTGTAAGAACAAACAAATAAGCACAAAGAAAGGGACAAGGGAAGTACTGAAGGTTCAGAAAATGTTCCCATCAATTTTGTATGTAAAAAACCACTTTGATGAAGAAACCAAGGGTTTTTGCAACAATCTCAGCAACTGTAATATAGCGAGCTCATTTCCACAGTAACAAAGACTGCTGCTATAAGCTGAACATCAGCTATCAGTTTGTCAGGAAACAATCCTCCATAGCAAAGTAAAATGCAATTCTACAGGGAAAGAAAGCACATTTTTGCAACCCAAATTTATCTCAAGAAAAACAAGGATATTGGCATATCTTGTTCCAAATTATGCTGCAAATTGAAGTCGGTTGTTCAAACTTTGCTTTATTTTGCAAGCTACTAGTATATATCCCAATATGATTTGGTGATTGCAGGGCTACATTTCCTATTGATACACATTCTTATACTTTTCACGTAGTGAAAATTTTTGTAGCCAGGATAACTGTAGCCACTTTCCATCAGTCCTGTACCCTATGCCATGATTTCTGGGTGCGTAGATTTAAAGATCATAGGTGCCATTACAAACACCAAATCTGCCAAATGTCTAACAGTTTCACCAGTAAATTTTGAATCAGTCAGAGCCATGGTATCTGTGTGAAAGATAGCACATCTTTAAAAGTAGGTGTTTAATACCGATTTAAAGACCTCAGCACCTGAATTAATCCCACCTAACTGAGGTGCCTATATTAGCAGTCACCTGAGGCTTTCTCAGTATTGAGTGAAGTGAGAATAGGCAGAATTGCGTGAATCAAAGTGAATTTAACTTTTGAAGGTGCCTGTTGCATATTCAGGAAGCTGTTAACCTCCTGTGTCAGTTATGTGCTTGAAACCTGGCTGGGACAAATCTAGGACTAAGTGGGCCAAAGTTATTGTAGGCAAAGTTCTAGCAAAAAGAAAATTAAGTGAAATGTTGCAGAATAATACATTGGCAATACAGCAGAACCTCCTGGCAGCACAACCCTGTGACTCATCAGAATAACTAAATATGGCTTGCAATACAGGAAAGTGAGGGGACTGTTAAAATAGAGGAATAATAGTGATTTTTCAAAGGAAAAGAAAACATTGTTATTTATTCAATTTAGGGTAATGTGAAAGAGTGCACATTTGTACAGTTCTAGCAGGTCAGTTCATGACCAAAGCCTTTTAATGCAGCAGACTCCTTCACAAAATTTATTTGTACTAAAAACCCTAATGTGTCAAAAAACTATGATACCAAGCAGCCAAACAAACCAAAGATGTATTTTCAAAGTCTTTTATCTTCTTATATTTTCACTCCCCAGCAGATAACCATTTTCTCTTACCTCTGCCAAGTTCATGCAAATAATATTCTTTTATTTCATCTCTATTTCTTATTAAATTTTCCTAAAGTTTGCCTTTTGTTTTCAGTATCTTTTTAGAAGCTTCTTACTGTACACTTTAAATATATGGGACACACCCTTTTCAATTCTCTCGTGCTCCAGGCGGAGTGGAGCAGAAAGTTTGCAGCAAAGACACTAAATGTCTCTTTCATACCATCTTCTGGGAAGAAATGCCATCAGTGGCTCAGCGTCCACATCCAAAGTGTCATTAATTAATTCGGCAA
>NW_009259336.1:1039489-1044005 GCF_000687185.1 Egretta garzetta
ATGCCAAGTCTTTTCATGGCAGAATCTGTGTTACATGTAATTTTAAAATCTTTCATGCATTCTTCCAAATTCAGGTCTGCATTGTGGTACAGTAAACAGCTGTGAACCAAAATGCATTGCAGTGTTTTTACAGATTGCAAATACAGGAATAAAGGGGGAAAAAAAAAAGATATCACACAGCCCAGAGTCCAGTTTTTAGAGCATTGGCATACTTTTTCCTCAAAATCTTAATACTGCCCTACCAGCCTGCGTGATTCATGACTGTGTTGTTCTGTTCTCTGTTTTGACACTTGGCTGGCCCATATTAAGATGCTTTGAGAATGTACCATGTTCTCTCATTTCACTGAAACATCACAGAGTATACAAAAGCCAAAGCAAGAGACATAAGAAGCTCCACATTTAGCTGCTTTGCTTATCTTGGCACACATACCCTATTCTCTTTTCCCCACCTCACACTAGCGATCAGGTCTCCTTGATGAGCTATCAGTTCCTTAATGACAAGAATGAATACCGTAAGAAGTATGTACAAATGAAGATTAATAAGTAATAATAAGTATTCCTACCAAATATTAGCTAGTGATTGGCTTGAAAAGCTATTTAAATTCCAAATACTCGTGGGCACAGAAGCCATTTAAATTCAAGCCAAAGCAGGATTCTCAAATTAGGGGTATCATGGGCCTGATCCTGTAAACATGGTCAAAGTACAGCAAAATTTATAGCTAGGGTATGCTTTTGTACTGTAAAGTAATAATGAAACTGTTCTGCAAGGTAAGTGTGAGGCAGGCTCTTTCCTGATAGAGACCAGAGGCTGGAGCCAGGCCACCCACATGCCTAGCAAAAAGCCCTTTTCTGATGAGTTCCCTGGCTTCAGCTCCTCTTGCCACAGCTATTATATTTGGTATAAAGCTATTCTGAAGTGAGGATTTGTACCTGGATGTCCTGTCCCTTAGACTTAGAAAACCAGTTTCTTGTTTGGCCTTAAGTAAGTAAGCAGTACGTGACTCCAAACTCAAATCACTTCTAGGATCTCACTGTCTTTTGGTTGATGGAATAACTACATGAAACCTACTATGTATTGAGGGTTATCAGGGTAAAAAACAGATCCCAGGAACACATATACCTCTCTGTTTCCCCAGGCTGGCTTTTTTTGGATCTTCTGGAGCACTTCAGGCTGTAGTGAACGGATATTCAGTGGTCTCATTGGTAGAGACTGACATTAGGGAGGGGCACGTGGAAATTCATGTCCAAGCCATTCTGTTTTTAATGATTGCCAGTCACTTTCTACTTCACTTAGGACTTTTTCAAAGTCCCAATGCCACATTTTTTCATTGAGGTAGGCAACATTTTAGAAAAGACTTAAGAAAGGCTTTGGGCATAATTGATTATGGCATTGTCTGGTTTGCAAGGTCAAAGCAGAAGTTATTAAAAATAGAAATTTTATTTAAGGAATGGATGGCATATATTTTTAAGTGATAAGCCCATAGGATGCTAAATATGTCCTCCTGGAAATTTAAAAAATGTAAACTATCATTACTCTGTTCTGTTCTGCGGTTGCAAGCACTGGTGCCAGAATTTTTTTATGCCTGTGGTAACAAAATCTCTCTCCCTCTCCCTTTGCCCTTAGCCAGCCTTCCCAGGCCAGGAATTACAACTGATTTTAGGAGGGGGCCTTTTACACTTGGTGTATATACACTTGTGCATGCTCATACATAAATTGGTATACAGCACAGTGGTTACTGCCTCAGTGAGCTTGGTCTTCAACATTTTCCATTTAGGGAATGGACAAGAGAGTCTTCCATGAAAAGACGACTTTTTAAAAAAGGTGAAGCAGTAAGCCTGCTTTACAAATATTTTGAGGGAAATCTGGATTTTACCTCTTCATAGTGAGTTACTCCCACTTGATAGAGTTCTTCTGCATGCATTTTGTATGGGAAAATGTCATTGCCATCAACAGAAGCACCATATGAGGAATGTATCTGGCAAATGAATGTTTCTCATATGTAGGTTTTATTACTACTTTTTAATTATATAAAATTTCAAAACCCTGTTTCAATACTCACTGCAGTCAATGGAAAGAGAGTTATTTACTCCTGTGGGCTTCAGATCAAGACGCAGTGTTGGGAAATGGGTGTATTAAACCCCATTAACACAACTGGTTTTTTGACTAGGCATTTTTAAATCCTCTTCTCTTTTTTTATTTTTTTTTTGAGTCATGTGGTTCATGCTCAATAAAAAGACGTTATACTGTTGTACATGCTGTAACCGAACCAACAACTTAAGTTGCACTGTAACTAAATCGTAACCTTTGAACAAGTTACAAGGAAAATGTATTTGCTTTATTGATTTTTGGTCTCTTCTGCACTGATTGATCATTTACTTTAAAAACAAAGACTGAAACAAGGATATGCAAATACATAGTTCTTTAGTCTACTAAATGCCATATACAGCAAAATAATCTTTTGTGATTTTACATAGTAAGAGATTTAATTTGTTCCTTCATTAACACATATTTTGCAAATATTTCAAAACAGTAATAGTAAGAAACTAGTTCAGTTAATATTTTTTTTAAGGAGTTAGACAGGGACGTGCTCTGCACTTTGTGAATTTTTTCTAACAAACATAACCTGTATTGTAGTAACAGCCAGAAGTCTGAGCCAGTCCAGGGGAAAAGGTGTTACAGACTTATTGGAAAAGAGGCTCTTGTCCTGGTAACACTGCAGTCTAAATTAGGATAGTTGCACTGACTACATCTTTGTTCTCTGTTCTCTACAAAATTATTCTCTAATTTTATTGAGATTAAACATATGGTGCTGTTTCTGCTGTTTGATTAACTGCAACATTTTCGAAGAGAAGAGAAATCAAAGAGATTTCAAATTAGCTGTGAAAATCCTTTCCCTGTGATTCTTTAACAAATATTTGAACAAACTTTTATAAGGAATTTGAAGGAAATGATATCATGTGTTTCTTTAGGCACTGTCGTCAATCCAACACAATAACCTTCGGAAAATCTGTAGAATCATATATTGTTCTTTAACGACAACCACCCTGTTGCGCAAGGAAGGGTATTTTAGCTCAGGAGTACTCCACACTAACAGGGCCATAAAGCTTCCAGACGGAGCTGGCTTGCACTCAGGTTGCTCTTGGTTGACAAAGAATCTCAGGGCTTTTGCGTGTGTCCACGTAAATACGCATATGCATACCATAGGAAATTATCTGAGAAGAAGTGCTGGTCAACATGGATCTGACAGTAATATATCGTTGCTCTCAGAAAACCCTTTTAGAGGTAACATTTTTACAATACCTGTAAATAATATGTCATTATTATTTGATAGTGTTTTATGGACATTGAACAGATGTCTGTGCCTTTAAAGCCTGGTATAAAACATTATAATAATATTGAGAAATAAAAAAGATGGCCATTCTTAAACAATAGTCATTCTGCATTTTGTTCTTATCTCCAAACCCAACATTAGGAGATCACATAAATAACTGATTTAGAGGGAAGTTAAACTCAGATGACAAGTTGCATGATGGAGCTCAGAAATGGTGTTTGTTTGAACTATTTGTCCTTCTGTAACGCAGATAAGAAATCCACAAAGAAAAATAAAAGGAAAAATAAAAAAGGCATAGGTTCTTTCCTAGTCTACTGTTACTCTCAGATGCTCTTTGCTCTGCGTGATCATGTACTGTGCTCCTGATATCGGGTTTACTACTGTTGTGTCTATCTGGTAACTATTTGTTCAAACGCATGATCCTAGAAAAGCACTGACACATTCATTTCATTACACTTATACATGTTGAAAGTGGTGCATTTTCAGCACTGAACCTGGGCAAGCTTATCAGAGACGTTTAAATAAGTGGGAAAAAAAAGCATTACCCTCATCTTCCCAAGATACTGCTTTGTGAAAATCCTCTTTACTATTCCTTAGTCTTCTCTTATTATCTGTGACAAATGTTTGGATGTTGTCCCTGCTTCAAGAAATTATAGGTATCTCTTCCTGAAGGGAAAAACAAATGAAAAGAATGACATCAGTTTGATTATAAACTAACAGGGAATTGAACTTTTTTTTTTTTTGTTAAAAAAAGACCTGGAAAGAAAATAAGATAGAATCATAAAAGTGGCATTGTAGGTTAGGAAAGAAAAGCAGGAAGAGACATAAGATATGGAAACCATGAAAGAAATTGAGGATAAACATTTTCATGGCCATTTTGGAGGATAAAATATATGCATCTTTAGGTTCGAATAATGATTCGCAAACAGCTTTTGCTTAGGTTGGAACTTTCTACAATCTAACAGTCTCATCTGCATTGTGTGTGTAGTATTTGAGACTTCTTGTCTTAAATAATAAAATTACACTTTTTTTTATATAGCACAAAGGATTCTAACCAATTCTCATTTTCATATTATAATTATTACTCATTGAATGAGAATGCTTACATTGTCATTTTAATCTTATTGTACAGAGAACTTTTCAAACTCTGCAAGCAGTTTAGCCCTCTCTGGTTAGTGACTCAT
>NW_009259336.1:1044015-1065562 GCF_000687185.1 Egretta garzetta
AAAAAAGGGAGTGGTGGAAAAGTTTAATTTCAGACTACATGTTGTTCATGAACTGTTTGTTTAACTCTATTTGTATTGGTTGGGTTGATATCTGTGTCACATAATAATGTTTTTCCTTCATGATTGGAAGCTAAAACTGAATCACAAAACAATTACTAGTGACTAACATTAATCACTCTCATTTTTATCATCTGGTCACAATAGCAGTTGAGAAACCTTAGTCCCAAACATTTTCAGAATGACCTGGCAATTGTCAGCATTCTCAGAAAGGAGAACACGATTGAGAATGAACTAAACTGGCCATGTCCATTCACACACACATATATTCACTGATACATAGATCTATTTGCCGCAGACCGATTTTTCAAATGATAGCTTTCCTGACTCACCTATTTCACCAACAGAAACTTATAACTGCAATTTGATGAGGTTCTCATATATAGCATAGTGACGTAAATTATAGGTACAAGTCCTGTTGACACAAGCAAATCCTGCAGGAAAGAATTTGCATCTTCCTTGTGCCCCCGGATGTATCCGCAGCCTTCCCTCCCCCCCCCCCCCCCCCCCCCCCGGGAAGTTGGTCCTAAATGATTTTGTGTTAATTACCTGTTAATTGTCCTTTCTACCTACGGTTGCACGGTGACTACTTTTTGCCTCCAGTAAATATCTCAGCAGAAGCTCCTAATGAGTACCTGAAGATGCCCTGTACCAGGGAAGAGAACATAACCTGGGTGAATGAGTGCCCCGGCTCTTCTGGCACTATGGATCCTTAAGGAAGGTTGTTTAAAATATGATTGTGAGCCATGTAAGCTGCATTTTTTTAATATATATTTGTGGCTCTGCCCTCACAAATCTATGATTCATGACAGGAATGCAGCTTGGATCTCCTGCAATGTAAGCAGCTGCAGATACTTCAAATACTTGGGTACATGTGATCCAGCAGCTTGCTATAAATTTGCCCCTAAAAATAAAGTAACAAGTGATTGAACAGTGATAGGAATTAAACACGGCAGTGAGTGAATGGAATGCACAAGTCCTTACCTCAGAACCTTTTATTACGGCAATTGCTATAATTAAAACCAAAACGAAAAAAGAAACACCCCAGAATACTATCTTTGAACAAACTTACCACAAGATTCCTTTAAAGGGTTTTTTTTTGTACTGTTGGACACTGAAAAAAGGTATTTGCTGTTATGCAAATGTCACTGGGCATGATATTTATGTTGTTACATCATCTGAGAGTCAACTGCATTTCCACTTTCCACAAGTTACTGAACGAGTTTGGTTTCAAATTTCCCCTAAGTTTTTATCATGTGAACAAAATAGTCAAGCAACAACCTTGAGCTTTTGATACCAAAACAATATTTTGCTGTATGATTTGCTTGGAGACTGATTGAAAGATGGCAGGGTAAACAGAAGAATTCCCACTGAAAACAACCACCCTTGAATCTGTGTCTGATGACAGAAAGTACCAGTTTTTGTAGCCTCTTGTGCCGGGATTTCTCATTTATTTGCCCTCATTTTAAGACTGACACTGTCTGTGTTCAGTAATCCACATAGGATGAGACAGTATGTCAGCATCTCCCTGAACTGATACTTCTATGTCACCCTAGTTTTCAAATACAGTTTTAATATAAATGTTGGAGGACATCGAAAATTTTAGAAGAGAGACTTCATGGTCAAATCAAGTAATTAGATCCCATTAGTAAATCTCAGAATCTGAAGGGGGACTTGGTTGGGAATTTCAAGCTAGAGGCCAAAGAATCATAGAGTCATAGAATGGTTTGGGTTGGAAGGGACCCCTAGAGGTCATCTAGTCCAACCCCCCTGCAGTGAGCAGGGACACCACTAACCAGATCAGGGGATGGGGCCTCCACTACCTCTCTGGGCAACCCCTTCCAGTGTTTCACTGAGTTTCAAAGAGTAACTGAGAATTGTATTTAGCTGCACTGCAGCTCTCATTTCTAGAAGTGATGCTTCTTTTCACTAAGAGGCTCATCAGAGGGGCTGCATAGCCTCCTGCCTACACGTTTCCTCTTCTGCAGGCCTTTTGCTTCTGTTGTTGTCAGATTCCTATCTTACCCGTGCACAGCAAGAACAAAGGTGCAAAACTGCCATTTTTGAAAGGGGGCATATTAGACCCAGATTTTTCAAGTACTTGTGTGCCTCTCCTTGCAGCGTGAACATGAACTGCTAACGTTCTTTGTCTAAAGCCTGGGCGTTTGCTCTGAGCTGGTCTCCCAGGATCCCTCTTCATCAAGAGACAGATGAAGGCACCTCCAGGAAGGTACAACTAGTGTGTTGGGGGTTGAATCAGGGAGGAATGCCAAAGGAAAAACAGACTGAATGTTTAAAAACAGTGCTATTTCCTGAAGTCTTTGTTGAGTTAATTATAACTCAGTTCTTACATTAACAAAACTAATTCTGAAGTTGATTTGTTTAAAAACATATTTGCCTTGATACAGCATGTCCGATTTTCTGTTTTTTCCCTGAAGCTCTGTTTTTATCTCAGTAAAATCTGTGTATTACAGTACAGTAGCAGTATTGCACTACTACTTCAAATAAATTTAATATCGGTTTTGCTGTGAAGCACCCTGTTCATGCGTCTCCATCAAGTGTGCTTTGTATCTCCCTCTTTAAATGTGAAAGGACGGGGGGGGAAACAGTGTTTATTTTGCTCTTGAATTCTGCACTAGCTGTTTAATATGTTCCTTATGAATTACTGTTAAGAAAGGATTCCGCATTTAAAAGGAATCTTATGAGGATATAGGTAAGTGTGAGTGTGGTCTTTTCAGAAGAATGTTTGACTGAAGACCTGTTTTTGGACACAAGGTAAGGAAAAAGATCACTTAACCTCACTTGAATAAGTGGAGATTAAAGGTTAAAAGCTTTAAAGCTTTAAAATGCATTAGCAACAGAACAATAAATACAATCCATGGAGACATGGGGGAATTAGCAAAACAAATGTTAAACTAAGAAATGCACTCTAAGATCCACTGGAATCTCCACACTAAGTCTGAATGCAGAGCACAATTAAATGTTTCACTGGTTGTTTTAAAATTGTCTTTGTATTCCTTATATTGGCTCTAATGGAGATGATACTGAACCTTGACATGAATTATGCAAGCAAGTTTTACGTAGATCTCTCCATGTTTTAGCCTCTCTGGAGTTTTGGAGTTTTAAAGGGTGATTTTTACCATATACCTCATTTAATCTATTGCACATTGGCTGGGTTTGTACTGCTGATGTATCAACAATGTAGTCACAGTCCTGTTCAAAAAATTCCTGTACAGTATTAGGGAAAACAAAGTTACCATCATCAGTGATGCAACCTTATTGTATTGTAGACACAATATCATTTTTTATGAGTACAATATCTGCTTAATAACATTATTTGACTTAGATACCTATATTTTAGGTTTTACCATGGATATCTTCAACAAATGCATTGGTTCTCTGTTTACCTTGCACAGATCAACAAACTGGTTCTTACAGCTCAGTAAAACCCACAAACAACATGCTGAACACTTTGTGAAAACACAGCTACCTCCACAAAGGAGAGGGGTGATCCCAGGCAGGGCGTACTGCAACAGTCCAATTGAG
This sequence comes from Egretta garzetta, assembly GCF_000687185.1. NCBI lineage: Eukaryota > Metazoa > Chordata > Aves > Pelecaniformes > Ardeidae > Egretta > Egretta garzetta. The sequence goes on from NW_009259336.1 coordinate 1,047,619, forward strand.
AAGTAGGGAAGCTGTGTATCAGCAGGGAGTATCTATGCGAGGAAAGGTTGAACAAAAATAATTTTTTTAATTATTTCCACTATTGAAATACAAAGAAGCGCCTGAGTTTCCAACAGGACACCCAAAATGTCAGTCCCCAACCAAGGCACCCAAAATCAACATCTCTAATTGATCTTCTGCACAAAGAGCAGCATCTTACTGAAGATGGGTGTCTGGTGGAAGTCTTGTGCTTGTAGGTGCAGCAGATTTGGCATTGCCTGCATAGTGGGTGAAATCCTGCTGCCCCTGAAAGTCAATGGCAAAATTTTGAACCACTTCAATCAAGTGAGGACACTATTTCTAGGTGAGAATACAGAGCGGAGAACATTCAAAGATTTAAAAACTCAGATTACATTAATTAGCCTGTGAGTGTAATTAAGACATGATACTTAAAAGTATGGGATATTAGCAGTATGTGGTAATTTTTACTAGTATGAGCAACACCTTTCTAAAATTTGGCTTCTTAAGGGTTCCAGTTAATATATAACAAATTACTCTCATTGCAGGATGTTCAGATGTAAGAGCTTCTCAAGAGCGACTGAACTTATTGTGAACTTTTATTTTCATTTAAACTCTCCATTAAGGAATTTGGGAGGGTGAGCAAGGGAGAAAGGCATTTGTTTAGATTCTGCTTTTAATAAAGTTTTAACACTTTGATATCACTCTCTGATTACATGCAGCATCCCGCATTCCAAAGTGAAGAGAGGCTATTTGCTCCTCCTCTCCTCTGCCCAACACATATCTTACTTCTGTCTTTTAAGCAGAGCCTCTGATTCAGCCTCCTTATTGTCATTAACAGCATTTTTCTGCAGAGCAACATTCCTTGCTGTGGCCTTTCATTCTCAACACAATAAAGGATTTCCTAAACCCCAATCTAGTAATCATATTTCCAGTTATATCTGTGAGGGGGGATGGGGAGGAGGGTACCACATTCTCTGTGCCCATGTTCTGTGCTCAAAGCTTGACCCAAAATAATGGACTTTCCTGGTGTTTATCAAGTTACTCTGTAAAATGCCTGTGGATGGGATTCATCTGCAATGTAGATGTCTGCATCTAAGCAAGTCCTGGTTCCTTTTATAGTCAATAGATATCAATAGACACTCTGAGTGTGTGATTCATCCCATCTCAAGATAGACATCTAAATTAGGTCAGGTGACTCACTCCCTGGAAGTACTTATTGACTATGAAGGGAATCTGAATGACTCAAAGATTTTTAAAGTAATTTTTAAAGTGAGGTGAGATGAAACTCATTCTGCATGCTTTGTATCTTCTGGTGCAACGTCCTCGTGACCCTTCCGCTCCTTGAACAGTTATTCTCTCTGTATTTACACCAAGATGCTTCACAGAGCTTGCTGCCATTTTCCAGCTCTCTACTGTGAAACCCAGTCACCAGCTTTCAGTTCAATTCTTCCCACCTGGGAAGATACCGGTCAAGCCTTGCCAGTCTTCTTTTCCCTGAACACTTAATGACTCCATTATCTGTCCTTCCTTGTCTATTTATCACCCAGGACTTCAGCCATGGTATCAAATTTTATTTCATCTTTTCATGCTTTCTTCCTGAGGCAAGTTCTCCTTTTCTTAACTCACCTTCAATTCAAAGAAAGAGAACCTGTTTCTTTGCTTAGTATTATGAAATGCTATAGAATTTCAAAGTTCCATAAAATTAAATCATAATTAATAAGAAATAGTTGGGGTTTTTTTTCTTTTACATTGTGAGTTTTTATTGGACATTTCACTAGTTGCAGTAACTCTCCCTGTATGTGGCTTTCTAGCTATGCTAATTTGGTCCTACCTCCCTCTCCGGCTACACTGTTATTCATCAGGGAAATCCCAGTGGAACTTGTATTTGTATTTTCAAAAATAAATAATAGGTTTGAATTTTGGCCAAAATCTTCCTCCAGTAGTGAGTGAGAGAGTTGCTTACTGAGAGCCTCTATCTCTCATGTGGTCACATAAATTAAAGTCCTGATCAACGATGACAAGCATTCTGCTAGCTAGACAAACATTAATCTGGTTAACTCCCCTTCTTCCCACTCCTTCCTGACACAGAGGGAAGAAGTGCCTTTGGAGAAAGTTTGAGATGTGTAGGCTGATTTTGTTGTAGCTATAACATGGCAAGGGGGCTCCAAACACCTTTGGGAGTTTATTTCAAAAATTCCAAGCAGAAAACAAACAATCTGCACAAAGCATAAAAGGCTGCCTTTCTTGCTTGCTTTCTTTTACAAGAAACAATTAAAATAATTATTTTTACTGTTTACAAACTCCTGAAAATCTTTTTTTTTCCAGACATTCACACAAATATTTAAATCTGAAAGTCTGAGATTCTCAATTCTTTTAATGTAACTTCTATTCAAATAATTTTGCTTTCACCAATATAATAAAATCAGCAACCATGTCAAGACTTAAAAGATAAATCTTATTAACCACACTGCGCTGACAGAGCTCTCCTGTTTCCAGGTGCTGACCTATTACTGCCCCCGAGTGCTCCACTGCGTCATTGGACATGCATGTTCCTGTTGGTGCTGTTGGCCACGTTTGTGGTGGGCAATGCAGAGCTATGCAATATAGCCCCAAAGTTTTACTGCAAAACCCAGTTGGAGGACGTGGTCTTACAAGAGCTCACCTGACTTTTGAGATCCAAACAACATAAAGAAACTTTTGCTGTAGAAAATGAACTTATTTAGATAATAAAGTGAATTACCACATTTATTATTAGATTCTTATGCTTCTGTCTGTATTTGGTAACAGTCCCTTCAGGTACTTAACTGATGGTGTTATTCATGATGCATTCTTCATAATATAATGATGCACAGCCTGTGGGTAGTTTCTTGTAACTTAGGAGGCAGAGAGCATCTGGAGGTGAAGTTTACTGAAGTTCTTTATTTATCAGGCATGAGTGTTTGCAAGTGCTTCAGTTCTTTTAAGGGTTCCACAAACTCTTCATCAGGGGCTCCACACGACTATCATCTTCATTACCCATTTAAATCATGAAGTGATGCTGGTGCTCTATAAAGGCTGAAACCCAAGGTGGTGTACTCTTCAGCCTACCCCATTTGTCACATATTTCTGTTTGACCTGATTTTATAGGTATCTTACCACCAAGGGGAAGAGTTTGATTTTTTTTTTTTATGCTAGGGGAGTGTTTTGAAGATTCCATATACAGTCGACTTCAGGAATGAAAGACTATTGTTTTGATCCAGAAAGAGTTTACATAAGGGATAAGGAAGGGAAAATATTCTTGGAAAAACAACCCCCTCCTCTTAAGTTGTGTATCTTGGAGCAGGGGAAACACAATCAGGATCTTCTGTTTTGATTAGAAAAAAAAAATTAACAATACAAAGTTCATGGTATTTGTCTGATTTTCTTAGCTCATTACAGACATTATGCAAAACTGAGAGTTGCCACCAGCAAATACTGTTTCTCCCCAGAAAATGTATAGACAATATACTTCAAAAAAAGTAAGATATGAGATTTTCTGTAGGATAATTTTCAAAGTTATTTAGGTTTGAATTAGGCTATGCAAAAAGTCCCAACTAAAAAACCAACCCAAACCCCCTCCAAAACCCAATAAGCCACAGCTTTCCATTCTTCCATTCTGAAGTATTGCCTTGTTTAATTATATTTTCTCTGCCTCCTTTTCCTCTTTTATCAAAAACAGAGACATTACCATCAAATTGATCCTGATGTTGAACATCCTATGTGGTCTGTGAAGAAATTGCTGCAATTGTGGCCTTATTTATTGGATCATCCTGGGTCATTTATCTGCTTGTAGCTGCCTCTGAATTCCCGAGGCACTAGAGAACATCGTCTGTTCTGAAAATACCTAATTTAAGCCTTTGAACAAGCCCATTACTATCTAAGTCCTGAGAATACCAAAATGGTATTTATATAGCTCGTGACAAAAACACAGTTTCTCTTTATCCTACAGCTCAGGTGTTAAGGCAGTTTTCCTAGAACTTGTGTAGGAGCTATAATAATCATATTCCTATAGAAAAGAGTAATTGCACCACCAACATCACTACTACCACCAGTTGCTGCTGTGTTTCAAGAGAAAGTGTGATCCTTGTACTTGAATCCTGAAAATTATCATCTTAAAAGTCCACACTCAGCACCTTCCCATTTAGAGGTGTGCCAAATCTTCATGGATCCCTTTGGTCAGGACCTTCACATTTCTGCTTACTTCAAAGTTCTGCAATTATTTACAAACATGGAAAATACCTCAGCCTTGATGGAGTAGAGCAGCTTGCTGCTTGTTGTTCATTCTTTTGTCCAGGCCACAGTCAAACCTTAACCAATACCACCCTCCAGGAGTGTTGGGTAGCAACATGTCCCCTTACAGTTGCTATAGGGGCTACTGCTTTATTCTCAGTCCCTAATGGAGAAAGACAGAGATTTCACTCTCCCTACTCACAGTTCCTCGCCTCTTCCTATTTTTAGGAGAGAGACACATAGGAACATAAAATCATAGGATAATTTTGGTAGGACTTGACCGCTGGAAGTCCTCTGGTCCAATTCCCTGCTCAAAGCAGGACCAACTCTGAAGTTACACTGTACTGCTCAGGGCTTTGTTCAGCTGAAGGACAATCAATGACCTTCTGAATTCTGTCTCACAGGTCATCTTTTGCTCATATTATTCCTTCCCTGTATTTCAAACCAATTTCCACTTAATGTTATCCTAACACATATATTTCCATCTTTGTGTCATTACCAATTACCAGCTAAAAAGAGGAACCTGCAACCCTTTACATTATTTAGAATTTTCATTACTTCAATTTCCCTCAAGCAATGAACATACACATTTCACCTTAATTTACCTTGCTCAAATGAAATTGCTACCAATTTCTGATTGTCTTTCTTATAGCTTGAACTCCAAGATGTGTTTGCTAATAGCTTGTAAACACAATTAACTTATTTATAGTAATGGCTACAACGAATTTTCTGTTGAAAGCTCAGCTTTAGAAATTGGCCACCACCCACTTCAATTTAAAAAAAAAAAACAAACCAGTTTTAACAGCATGGATTAAGATATGCCCAATTTGTCAGTCCCATACTTGGGGGATCCAGCCTTACTGACTTGCATGAAATCAGCGTATGAAAGCTCTGCACATCTGTCGTAAGAATGTAGTATAAGGAGAGCCAGATTGCGTATGACCATAGATCCTTCTAGCACAGTATCCTGTCACAGGCAGTGGCCAATAAAAAAGATTCTGGAAGAAAACTGTAAAGAGCAGGGTAACCATTCATGATGACAGACAGGAGAAAGGTCCTTTGGATACTGCTGGAAAGTACCACTTTTTTTTTTTTTTTTTGGTAAGTACATGCATTGTGAAATTCTTTGGGGAAGAAGGTAGTAAAAAATAAACAGAAGTCGAAAATAAAGAAAACTTTATTAATTTTAAGTATTGTACTTGGGAAAGACTACATTTGTCCTAACAGTGATAACCCAAGTCTGAGTATGGATTGCTCTGGTGAGTCCCACTCCCTTTCTGACAATGATTTCCCTCAGTTGAGCCCTTCCTCAGTTAGCGTGCAGTGTCCTGCACCACTGTGTAATGCTCAAGCTCTTCTTTGCAAGGGGAGACTATGTGGAAGGCAGAGTTTAAGGGGTTTTTTTTAAAGTATCTTTGGATTTATAAGTGCTATCATTTTGATATCTCTGCATGCACATATACCTTCTTCGAGACCAAAATCAATTACTACTGAAGTCAACGAGATACACTGGCCCTGAATTACTAATAACTGAAGTTTTTCCACAGTCATTCAAAACAGTTCAAGAGTGCTTGAAGTGCACAATTTTTCTCAGCTTTTTTTTTTAATTAGCCTTTGCTTTATTTATTACTTAAATAATTTATTATTATATGCTTCAGACAAATGCGGTTTTCCTGTCCCATGGAATAAGTCTCTTGTTCAAAAGGAAAACCAATTAAAACAGCTATCTGCAGCTTTGCATGTCACAAGTGTACGTGTTTCTGAGGAAAAAATCTAAACTCCTCTGGCATACAGTGGATTAATGGCAAGCAAGTACTACTTCACTTAGGATAAACTATTTTGATGTAACTAGAAATTTCTTAACTAGACAGAGAAACCAGCTTTTGTGTTTCTTAGAGCATTTGCTTTTCATGGATTCTTTCCCAGTAGCTTGGTTATAGATTTATAGGATGCTTAATATCTTTGCTTTGCATTCCAGAAACAGAAAGCTGATATAAAACAGAGATTAAGATATCAAAACCGATTCTTTCTAATTTTTTGCATAAACAAAGATAGTCAAGAATTTAGTACAAATTGCAAGAGATTTTTACAGTATTTTTTTTTTTTTATTTGCTTTGAAGACTAGGGATTTACAAGTGATACCTCAGTTGGGTCAAGAACTCTATCAATGTACTATAATAAATTTGAATTTAGTAAGCTAACCCTCACTGACATTATTTAATACCACAGTTCTCTTTGACTCAGGATAATTTTCAGATGCAGCTGAGCTTCTTTATGGAAGGCATAGCTGAAACAGCAAAGTTCTTCTGCCAGAATAAGTCCAAGTCATAATTACCAAGTCACTAGTATGATGGAAAGCTTAGCCGAGTACATATCTGCAGTGCACAACGCACTGCACAATGCAGATACCTAGCCAGGTTTTAAGCAGTGCAGCCATGCTAACATCCTTCTGCTGCTCTCTGTAGCTGAGAGCAAGCATGGGAATGGCTGGCCTTTGCTGTCTTGTATCGTGAAGACGTGCCTCAGGGGCAAAGGGATTAGCGTACTGCATCTGTGCATGAGTGTGAGAAATACCACAGAGAGACAGAGGAGATAGAGAAAACCAGAAAAGCTGACAGAAGCAGCACCAGGAGTTGGCTGGCAAAAGAGGCTCAGGACAGGGTGCAGACCTGCTCTCCCTTGTCTGAGTCCTCCTGAGTGAAGGAAACAGCAGCCTGAACATTTGCCATAAACAGGAGTGAAACAGGAATGTGTAAAAAAGGTAGTGGTGCCCGTCATCAAGTCTTCATTCAGCACAACAAAGTGGCAAAATTTCCACAATCATCACATCAACAGGGTCAACATTTTGAAATGGAATTGGGAGGTTGCCACAAAGAGAAACCAATCTATTAGTTCAGCTTATGCTGCTTCCTGCTAGTTGTATTTTTGAGAATTTTACCAAAGATGTCAACAATTATTTCTGATTGGATTACTCACTTTATTTAAATCTTTTAACTAGCCATCACAATGGAGTCACCCCTTTCAGTTATTTATTTTGACACCTGTTTTAGAGGGAGTTAATTCAACGAAAGGTGGTAGAATAAAACATGCACTCCAAGCTGATTAGATCAGGGCCCATCCCTGCACACAGTGCTTGTTCTGTTAATTAATCTTGCTGTAAAGCAAATTAGCTTGCACGTGTTCCTCCTTCAGGCCTGTGTGCAGTCTGCAATGCCATGCTTGTCTCCAGTCTGGTAGTGTGACAGGACAGTCTTAGGGAGTTGGGTAAGCTTCACCTGGAAGCGTATCTAGGTAGCCAGAGTAGCTCAGTTTGGGTTTGCTGGAGTTACAAGAGATGCCAGAGTTTCTTCAGACTTCCACATGGCCATGTTGAATCCCTCTCCTGAGGTGTGATGGAGTGTTCAGAGAGAGCAAGTGATCTCCCATGGCCTTGTCTACCTGCACAAAGGCCAGCTATCTCCAAAGAGTGCTCACTCACCTCTGCACAAATTGCTCTTGGTCAGCATCAAATGACAGTTCAAAGGGAGAGACACACTCTGCATAAGGGGCTAAATAATTGATGAATTATTGATAATTAGTAGGTATCTCCCCTCCACATGATCTACCTGTTATACTCTCCAGAAGACCAGTGTAATGCTTTTGGAAACAGATCTACAGTGCCTATGACTTAGCAGCACCATAAGACCAACTGTTAGATCTATTAAAAAGGAAAGTCTAATCTTCTCTTTGAAGAGCCAGTCTTTGTCATTAGGAACAGAAGCAAAGAGGGATTCCAAGGCAGTGATGGTATGGGAAATCCAAATCTTTCTCCTCAGTTATTGAACAAAGGCATGCCCTTCATTTCAGAGATTTTCCTTCCCTTCAGACTTGATGATTCAGTACAAGGAAGCCACATTCTGGACTACAGCCTCCATGTCCTCGACTGCTCGTACCTTCCTCTGGCCTTGCAGTGAGAGATTTGTCTCTTCTCCCATAGGAGCCAGGTGGTATTTGTCTCACTGACCATTAATCACCTAAAAATTAAAGACCAAATCTAAATAATTTATCTTGGCTCTCTACAGTTAATGGAAAGTATGAGATGCCTACAAAGGGCAGCTCATCTACCTATCTTAGATGATTATTGTAGAATAAGATGGATTGCCACTTCCCCATTGACTTCCACAGAAAGAATCAAGGTGACAAGTTTAGATAAGACAATTAACTTTTAGATGGCAAAAGTAAGGAGAGGAATCTCACCCCACCAGAATCATGGCCTCCAGCAACTATATATTTTTCTAAAAAATGCCTCTTTAGTTGTCAGTGACATTATTTGTTTCTTTTCCTGGTGTAAGTCAGATAACGTCAGAGTCTCTGGTATCCCAACTCTGCGCTTCTTCAAGCAATGCAGGATGCAGGGTTTCATGGCTGGCATCCAGAACACGGCCTTTATATTAATATCTTTTTTAGTACAACTTTCTTCTGTGTAGGATGTCTAGTATAGCAATTTACAAATATATGCTTTGAAAATCCATTTTGCTGTTGTTCAGTTATTCCCTCACAGATCGGATATAACTTAAATGTGCATGTGAATACATATGTGTATGTATATATATAAAGAATAAATGACGCACACCTTACACAAATTCTTTGCTGTGTTCTCAGTGGAAGTGATTGCTGCCCCATCTCACGCAAGCAGTAATATGAGCTGAAACTATAAAAGTTAATGATTGTTTTTTTGCCACAAAAAAAAAAATCAGATAGCAAAAGCTGCTTGTCTTCTAATGATCTTTACTAATAATAACATGCACACTTTTTGAGCTGAGATGTTGCTGGAATAATGATTGAGGATGGAATAGAAAATGTCCCGGTAGATAAGGACTGTTTTGTTTCTGAGTAGTTAGAAGTATGGCCAGAAAGGGGAAAAGCTATTCCATGGAAAATGCTGGCTCAGTTTTCTGATGTTAAAATTGCCAGTAATTCCCCATTTCAAGATCTGTAATGTCAAAAGGACAGAGCTTCCTAGAAGTGAATGCCTAACAGCACAGCTAAAATGTATTGCTTTGCTCTTTGTGATGCCTGCCAGGTTTTCAACAATACTTGAAAGGCCAAGCAGGTTTTTTAGATTAAGCGGGGCCAAGATAAGGTTTGGAAATTCCATCATTTTCTTCAAATACTTCTTTTTTTTTTAAACCGCTGGCTAAGTGGATAAGTTGACTTGAGGGTACTTTTCTTGCATGAGGTTTTCTTAGTAGCGACCACATCGGATTGGGATTTGAGAAGCTTTCAGGAACATTACAACAGAAGATAGATCGGAGAGAAATCCCCACTCCCGTTTCCCTGGGCAGCACATGATGTGTTATTGAACAACTGCTGCTTTCTAAACAGGATTATACTTAATTGTAATTAATCAGTTTCCATCACCTTTGGGTAAGAACTCTGTCAAGCCTGAAAAACTGTATCTTGTGAATATGTATTCAGGGACATTTCAAATGTTCATTATTGATCCAGGAGCCATTAAGAGCTAATCTTCACATATTTTCACACAGTAATGGCTTGTGATGTAATTCTACACTCAGGAATTTTTACATGATGGCATGTGTTGTCCAGGAACTCCTTGCAATATGGATTTTTATGATATATTTTAAAAGCTGACATGCGATTATTTCCACTTGCGCAAATGCACATGCCACAGGTTACATTTCTGATGAAGGAAGGAAGACAAACAAAACACACACATTTTCCATAAGCGGCTGAGAGGTCAGTGACTCATCTTGGAAGATTCTGCAAATGAATTAAAATTCCTCTGCTTTAAAATACGTATAACGACATCTCCTTCCAGTTCCATAGCTACACTCAGGATAGATTGGTTTTCTCTTTCAACTCCCGAATTTCATATGCCACAGCGTAGCAGCAACCCACACATTACTAATAAACAGAATTTAATCTACATTGTATGGGAATTCTGGGAGAGATCCTATATTTAGGCTGTACACTACTTTCCACTGCAAAAGATTCTTGTGACCTTTTTATGAGAAGCTATAATGCCTCCTTTGTATATAGCAGACTTTGACTTTTGGCAAGGGAAAGAAATGCCTTTTTTGGGGAACTGGCTGACTTGTACGCTACTGACATTTCCCACTTTCCTCCCGGTTGAGCTCCTCAGGAATATATTCACTGCATGGCAAAACAACAACAACCTACACAGCCCCTTCTAAAGCTGGGCTGATGCCACCAGTGATGCAGCAGCAGTTGGGGCTGCATGGGGAATGCCTGAGAGCTGCCAGTGGGATGGGAGCCAGACTGCAGCCCTACCAATTCACTTGGGCAGCTCTGGAGAGGAAGATGGCATATGGCTAACAGTCCGGGTTATTAATTTTCGTGAATTTTTCAACAGGTTTAGAACATTTTGTGCTTGCTGATGGCAGTGATTGAAACCTTACCTAACGAAAATTCGGGAGCTGGATTCTCAACTGTGTAAAACCACAGCCACTCATTTATATGAAGGAGAAAATGACCCAAATTATTTAAAGATATCAGCCAGGCTTTGACGCTTCACTGAGCAATTCAGTAACTCTGGAAAGAATATTATTTAAGACTAATGGCACAGTAATCTGCAATTAGCTCACTGGCACATAATGAACCAATAAAACTAAATGGCTCTGTCTGTATGTGTTTACATATCTGAGTCTTCTGTGAGTAACATTAATGATAACTGTACAGTGCATTTCCATGAAGCTTCCTGACCAGCGATCTTGCTGTCCTTTATGAGTCTGCATTGGTGGAACCTCACAGTAGCCTTGGGAGGTAGGCCAGTTTCGTTATCCTAAAATTACAGGTGAGGAAACAGAAGCACCAACAGTTCTAGTGACTTGCGCAGGGTCCAAGCCAGGAACAGGAGCCAGGAAGCAAATGTACTTTTGATTTAAGGTGGGTGTGCCTCAAACCGATTACAATTTGTGCTGCACCTGCCTACGCCTGGGGTGCTTGGCTCCACCTTTTCTGATCCCGACTGGGGCTAAACCGCAAGACCATTCTTCGGCATTTGAATGATAAAGAACAACAAGAGGAAGGATTTTCTGGTGGTTAGGGTGCTAGCCAAAGCCTTTGCAAGACCTGGGTCCAACACCCTTCTGCAATGCAGTCCTGGCAGAAGTCCTCAAGAGTATGTAGGTGCTTCAGCTGGGAGTGGGCCTAGGTGGCAAGCTTGCACTGGGTCCCAGGTGCCTAGGCGGTAGTCAAAATCCTGGTGAAACAGCCTCCTAGGTGAATGCCTGTAGCTGGCTTGTTTTTTGGTCTGTCCCAGAGTCATTGGAGAGAAAGTCTGTTTCCCCACTCCTTCCGGACTCCCCCTACCCCCGCGGGTGCTGTGGCTCCTGTGTCACTCTTGTCTGTCAGTGCATGGAATATCTATGTTCAGTATGGGCACTATGTAATTCCAGGCGTAGCATGGTTTGAATGTCAGATGGCAACTTGCTAGAAGGCAGAGATGTATACGGGAAGGAAAAAGGGAGGAGACATTCCATTTGTTCTTTATTTTTTTAGTTGCTGAAGAAAGTGCTATTTGCTAATTAATAGCATGGTTCTGTGCCATATTTCACAACTTCCCTGTATTTACTTTCAGGATAACTTCCTTGAATCACATCCTAAGCTTTACTACACATTAACTTCATAGTGTGATTCTTTCCTGTACTTTCCCTCAGTAAAGTAGATGAGTGGAAAAAAAAAATCTCATAACAACCCACGACATTATTCTCAAATCCATATGGGATAGATTAGGTTCTTAACCCAATTATAGTGAAGTTTCAAGTAGAGGCATCGTGGAAAAGCTGACAAGAAGTTAGGAGATATTCATCATTCTGATGAGATTTGATACCCGTCTGAATGGGAGCTTGGCTTTGGACCCCAGTTTGGTTTTGGAATCCACTGAAGTTCCTGCAAATTTCAAATGAGCATAGATTTTAATCTTTGGGTTTGACCCACCCTGAGTAGTGATACGAATTTCATGCTTCAGGCCACATTTTAATTCAAAATAGAAAAATGGAGTATTTGTGACTTACAAAGAGGAAGTGATGGTATCAAAGGGTACTGAAATGTGTCCATTGTCTTTACAGTTATATAAACTTAAAAGAGAAAAATACACATGTAAATCTTAAAAAATTGATTCTTATGTAGGAATGAGCCATTGTGAAAATGTAGGTTCTGCTGTTTGTAGCACCTTAATTTCCTTCAGTGCACAGAGGAACTGCTGGTTTACTTTCCCCCTCAAGAAGTAAAACAAAAGAATATTGCTTCTGCTTTGGCTTGAGATTTTGCATGTCTGAAAATTCAATGTGAACTTTTATGCTTGTTGTTCACGTCTGGACATACTTAAATTTCCATGACATATACCAAGAGACGATCATTTAAGAGCATCTGTATCATATAGTAACAGTAAAGCACCTCCTGCTCTGTGCCGGGTGAAACAATGGATGGAGTGTGGCTCTATTATGCATAATGTCTCCAGTATACACACCCTTATGGTAAGTACCCACAGTCATTATATTGGATTTAAGTCTGTATGTAAGACATAAATGCACTAGAACAGAGTTCTTTCAAAATAGGTACTGAAGTCATGGCAGTACTTGCTGAATGTACTTTGCTGCAGATGAATATAAATAGAGCAGTGCGCGAAACATCCATGCAATGAAATCCTTTGGAAAGGATGAAGTACATATGTAAGGCACTATAAGATGCTGAAATAGTCCTATTTCAGCACACATGTATATTTGCAATATAAATCCTCGGCATACATAACAAGTGACAGGCCTTTTTTATTTTAAGACTTCAAAACATTTTATATAACATGTTTACACTGTAATTCCAGCAAAGTAATAGTCGGAAAAGAACACCATGAGCTTTATACATAAATCGTATTTCAAATGAACTTATTTGATAAGCCATACATGCATGTAAGGTTGACAGAGCTGCATTTGTTTGCACTCACCTCCCAGGCCAATGAGCAAGCATTTTGCTACCCTGCTTTTTATCACTTTGAGCAAATTATCCCACTGTGTTGCAGGACAGAGGGGAAAGACGTACTGATACCGAGACCTTTACCAAGGAAGTGTAGTGCTATGGAAAAGCGTTTCTTGAGGAGGCCTCCGACGTTTCATAGGTGGGTGCTTAAAGGTGTACACCCTTTGCAGATGCTGCTGGCAGTGCCCTCAACATTTCCCTTGTATGCCAGATCATGACCAAAGACTACCTGCTGCATTTCTCCCTCATCCTTGTCTAATGGAAGCCACATAGGCTATACAGTTAGGCCAGCTGTTGAAAGGGAATATTTAAGATGGCCTGTGGCACTTTGATTTTTTTCTGGAAGACCTCCATGCAACCCAAAACATGTTGATAGCATAATTTAATTCCATATATCTCAGAGAAGTCTTGAAAATTCGGGAACAACTTCTGGAGACCCTGAAACTGAGATGTTCTTAGATGCCAGGAGATCAGTCCACAAGAGTGAGGGGAAAAAAAAGACCAAATCCTTTTCTTCCTGAAATAACTAGAGTTCAGCTATAAAAGAGTAAGGACCAGATGTTTAGACTTCCTCTGTAATGACAGTTTTGCTAATACTTAGGTGGGAAAAACCCAATTATGATAAAATTTAACTGTGTGGCTGGAAAAGGCTGAAAAAACTGTGTTCCAGAGTCCTTTAAGAATCTAACTGATATCCTAACTCAGAGTAGTATTTATAGTGTGATAACGAGGTAGACAGAAATAAAGAAAACCTAAAATGAAAATCAGCTATAATAACTCATTGAACTACTAATGCCTTCTGTTCGTTCCCGTGCTTGGGAATCTTCCTTCTAAAAGCTGCTGCATCAGGTCCTGCACATGTCCAGCTATTTTTAGGTTTGTAACAGGCTGTTTACTGGGGATTTGAAGTCTGGCAATCCAGATACTCTAGACACAGTTGGAATGTTCTTGCTCACACACTCGCGTCTCTCCACAGGTTACACTTGGAATTAAAAACTGCGATGTGGCTCTGTCATTCAAACTTTACGGTGTCTGCCATTGGGTATCAAAAAAAATCATGATGAAGTAGAGCACTGTGGGTTTAATTTAAACAACTTAATGCCAGAAGTATTCATGGACAACTTATTGACCAGTGGGCAAGCAAAAAGTTTTGGGTGATCTTGCATTTAAAGACTATAGTTTTGGTTCAGTCCGGAATCAACTTTTTTTTTTTTTTAAATTCAATAACCTTTCTTCCTTTTAAAACAGTATTTCAGACATAGGTATTCAGTATTTAGCAGGTGCTTCTTGAAAATTGGTATTGCCTCCCTTCTCAAGCATGGATTTCAACAAATTTCTCATTCTCCGTTACATGTAATATTATACTTACCCACATGATCAGTGTATATGAGCTGACAAGATCAGTGTAACAAGACATTTTAAATTCTGAGGTACTCTTCACCATTACATCTCAACAAACTTTTAGAATGACAAATCAGAGTGGTTCCACAGAATGTTTAACAATACGGTGATAGGCGCCTTATACATATAAATATAAATAAGTGATTTTGAAATCCCTTTTAAAAAATGATAATTTATTTATAACATTAAATATATACAACTTATTGTTCAAATCATTATACCACTTGGGGTTTATTTTTAATTTTTTTTAAGTAATGTACATTTATTGTTAATTTTTACAAGTTATCAAAATAAATTATTTTTTAAGCTTTTTGGACTTTTCAACATTGCCATGCTATGGAATTGTGATTCTTAGGGTATCCTGGATCCGGCATATTAAGGAAAACAAGGACAGATAAAGTCTTATTCAAATTAGAAACTATTTAGAAAAGCAGATAGAGTTGAATGCTTTCTTCATTCTGTAGCTCCAATGTCTATTTTTCTATCAATGTATTTCTGTAAATGCAATTCCAATTTAAGTTTCATTGTTTTGTGTAGTCCACATATAGCTTTAGCATTTGTAGGTGTAATTTGTTTCAGCAGTCACAGGAGTATGACAAAAGACAACAGCACAGCAAAAGAATTTGATGCTAGTTGTTCTTGTTGGATTTTTCACCCAGAAACACAAAGTGTACATGATGTTATTATTACCTGTCAAATATTCTGCCTTGAATTCTGTCATCACTGTTTGATATAAGTTATAAGCTGGAAACAAATGGAAGGTTAATGTTGATTTTAGAGACACCTGAGGAACATGTTTATGTACTTGGTTCCAAAATGCTGAAATCTGAAGCCTGAAACCTTAAAGAGAGGTCAATGGGAATTTAACATCTGAATGTCTTTGAGGAGCTGGGCTTTGGTGCTGTGAAAATGGAGCTTTTTATTCCTAAGGTAGGCCTGAGGCCACTGTCCTGATTTACAGATAGCCCTGGCTCCCTTAACAGTCTTCGTGCCTGTCTCTAACAGGGGCTGCAACTGCTCACCAGCTCTGATATTAGAGCTAATTATGCACCGTGGATGTCAGAGTACAGGTTTAAGGTCCAGCTGCACTTAGTGCTGTTTGAAAATGTTGGTATTTTTACTGAAATACCATCTCTGTCAGAGGCAGTGGGTAGGACAGGAGCACGTGTACTTTGCTTTGTTTCCCCTCCAACTTGAACTCTGTGTTGTGAAACACAATCAGTCTGGTCATGGTCTACACAGCTGAGCTTTCCTTAGACGCAGGAGCATTCCTCTGAAGGCAACAAGCGTTTAAGATGATGTAAGGGGGTTTCTGACCCCCTGTGGATAATATTGGCTGACAAAACGAGGACTGAGAAGTACGCTTACCTTTTCTGACCTTCCAGAAAGCCAAGAGGAAAAGTCTAGTGGAACAAAGTCCCTACTAGAAGGACACAAATAGGTTTAACATGCAAGCAGTTGTACAATATTGCTATCTCTTAGATATTCTTTTGCTGAGTGCGGAGGACTTCTGTGTGTATGATGTATAAAGCAAAAATAACATCTACTGGTAACTGAGCTGCTCCATCCCCACCACACACCTCTGACCAGGAGCTTGTTGCCTTGTGTAGCTTCATGCAATGACTTCAGCTTGAGCAGGTGTCCCTTTGTTAGCTTCGGTCTGTGCCTCCTTCCCCACGTACTGATAGCAACCATGCCCTTATAGCACATAGCATGGCATGAGCTAACTACCCAAGTATTTTGTCAGCTTTTTGATCAGCCTTTGCACCTTGCCCCAAGTTCTCTGTTGCCACAGCTACATTGCTAGCTTTGCCTGAGCTAATGAGCAGCTCTGGTATGTTTACCTGAGCTTTAGCCCCTGAGAGTTATCCTCTGTGTGTCCCTTCCTCACTTTATGTGTATTGTGCAGAGTTCCTGGCAGGCGGGCAGCTCACCTAGGTGGTACCAGAAGGAGGAAGGGCAATAGTCTTTGCTGTCCCCCGGTGGTGGGACTATGGTTGCTGTAAGCACTTGCTCTGAAAAGTCACTCAAGCCCAATTTGGTTTCTGGTTTGTGCTTCCAAAGGTGGACTTCAGGATGGGGAGGAAAGTCTCAGCAGTCTGCCTTTGTAGATAAAGCAGAGCAGAAGCCTAGCTTTAAGTGCCCAGAACCAGTCCTGGAGGAGTGGTGAACCTCATTAGATTAAAGTCAGCCTATCTGTGTACTGCTTTTATATCCCTGTGCAGCAGTCCCATCACTAGATATCATCCAGGTCTCATAGCTTTACCTGGAAGAATCCTTTACGATACCCTGTTTCTCTTGACAGTCTTATTGTGTGTGCTGAGAAGGAGCAATCACAGCTGCGACATGAAAGCATATTCCTACCAATTAATCCTTTGAAAAATTTCAAATGGCTACATAAGCAGAGTTACGGCTATCCTATATCTAAATGGGAGAAGGTACTATCTCATCATGACAGGGTCTGTAGGTTTTTACATGCCTACAGACTAATGAGTGTAGGGATGCTTGAAATACCTGCGAGATTCTCCATACGCTACTGGAAAAGCCAGTGCCATCTCCACAACACCTGTTTCAAATATTTCTGGGGAAAGGTCTAGACTATCCCCAGCAGAGAGGAGCAAGAGTTAAATTGTCTCTGAAACTGTCATACATATACGTGTAGCTGCCTTCATGCTGGCTACCGTGTTTTCATGTGACCAGATATCCAGAGAAGAAAAGGGAAACGCCCAAGGAGGAAAGAAGGGGCTTAGATCGTCTCAGCGGTGCTTTCTTTTGGGCACCGT
Source organism: Egretta garzetta (assembly GCF_000687185.1). Taxonomy (NCBI): domain Eukaryota; kingdom Metazoa; phylum Chordata; class Aves; order Pelecaniformes; family Ardeidae; genus Egretta; species Egretta garzetta. Next base: position 1,065,045 of record NW_009259336.1, read on the forward strand.
TGATCCGAGGTTGTCCAACTGCTTACAGGTGTGAAAGGCCTTCAGAAATATTTGTGGGCCAGGAAGAAATTTGCTGGAAGTAACTCCCAGCCTGTAGGCAAGGAGTTGGAAATGCTTGGCTGCATAAAAGGATATCATACTCTGTTCCTGGGAAAGATCAGCAGCTGTGTGAATCCTACTGGAAGGCTCTGTAATGTTCTCCTGAGGAGTTAACAGCACATGGAGTCCATACCACTTTGCTGCTCATTTTCTGTGCTCCTCATTCTGCATTGCACTGGAGTTAGTGAGTCCAAAAATGGTATCATAAATGTATCATTTCATTGTAATGGGGTTCAGGTCCCCTGTACAGAACCTTAAAAGTGCGGTCCAGTTTACATTAACAGCAAAGTAATAACATTTATCCTCCAGATATCCAACCAAACTTGTTCCGTCTCCGTGGTACGCCAACAGCTTCTTGTCTTCTGGGAGTGTTATTGCAGCTGCCTTTCTCAGCTGCAGCAGCACAGAGCAGGGAAAGA
>NW_009259336.1:1065574-1116428 GCF_000687185.1 Egretta garzetta
GGTAATCCTCGAGGTGAATACTTGTCAGACCTTTCAGGAGTTTACAGGTCAGAAACAACACTGTCAGTCTGAAACAAGGAAGTTGTGATTACAGGTCTACATGGAGGATATGCCAGAATTAATAAGGACTCCGCTCCACCTTCGAAAAAATCAGTAGGCTTGGTTATGAGAGGTCACAGGAGCAAGTTATTTCTAGTCCTGTCAGGCTTCTGTGAGGAATATGCTGCTGCCTTTTTGTCACCTTGAGGACACAGAGCAATGGTGATTCTCATAGTTGACCAGAGAAAGGCAGTACGGGGCATTTTGGGTGAGGTGGCCACAAAGGTTAGAGAGCTTTTACAGCGCTCTAGAAAGTCACTGCCTTCTTCACTGCTTCTGAGAGAGCGAAGGTTGGTCAGATGCAGAATTGAGGTCTTATGTTAAGTCAGAGCACGATGTGACTTAGAACTGAAAGCAGTTCTCCTGCCTTTGTTTCTTGCAAAATTTAGACCAGTGGCAAGCTACATACTCCCGGGGTGTCATCAAGTCATTTTCACTCTGACGAGCGCCCCGCTGAAGATGCTGACAAGCTGCTTCACTTGTCTGTCGTGCTTTGCCAGCCACCCAGGACTGCGTCAGAGCTCTTCAGGGTGAAAGGTTCCTTTTTCTGCCTGAAAAACTCAGATGCACCGACACATGCTCTGAGTGTGCTGAATAAGCACTGCCCAGGCCCCGGTAAAATAGAGTCTTGCCTTTCTGAGTTATAATAAGCCGTTAGAGAGAAAGCCAGTCTGTTGCTAATGAGCACTATTAATATCTCCTTTTGTGAGAACAAGTCATCCAATACCCTGAAGCGAGAGGCAGTTAGGTTCTTGCTTGAGAGACCATATCATCCTATTATCGTTTTCATCCGGCAAGCGAATACAAAGAGCTAGAATGCAAACGGTAAATTAATTATACATTTTCATTGCAATTCTTAATCTCATTAAAACTTTTGCAGACAGGACTGGATTGTACGGCAACATCGGTTATTTATTTCTCATTAACGGAGAGCAGACCCCTGAACCCCGAACCTTTCTGGAGAGAGGCACTGACCGGTTCAGGCTGCCTGGACCGCTCTGCACGGGGCAGCGCTGGTGACGGATGCGCCCATCCTGCCATGCTCATGCATCCACCGTGTTCGTGTGAGATTTCTTCTCCTTCCTGGTCTGGTTTTGTGTTTGCCAGGTGGCTGTTTCTCAACACCAGTGACTCCCTATATTCATCCTGTGGCTTTTACATTTTGAGAGCAAGGTTGGTTAAATGACACGTTGGGAAAACTGGTTAAATGGGTGGCAAGAGTTTGATGCTCTTAAGGAAGCTCCATTAGCAATATAGCATCTGGTGCTTGGACAGTAATAAGCAAGTTTTGAAAGGAAAAGTAGAATCTGCATGCTTTCATGTAGCTTATGGTTTCATTTCCTTGCTTTTTAGCCTTGATTTGGTTATGCTTGCATATGTAGCAGCCCCATGAGCTTCACAAGCAAGATTTCTGTGTATTAATTATAGCAACTTTATTATTTCCTGGATATTAACATTAAGTTCTTAAAATGTCATCTGGATGCCAAATACTTAAAATTCAAGATGGAGTGCGTTTAAGAACGACTCTTATCTTGTGTTATAGAAATCGTGCTTTTTCTCTAAGGCAAACAGTTATCGCTGAAGTCATTTACAAGTAGATTTTTTTGGTTACCTTAATCAAACTTTTTAATATACATGCAAATTGTAGCAGCAAAATGTTTGGATACATAAAACCAAGAAATAATTGTACATACTGTATTTCTTTCTAGATATTGTCTAAGCACACAATGAATCCTTTTATAAATATGAGCATAAATGCATGAAAAACACACTCAAAGGTTGTTTGTAATCTGAGTTAGGATTTAAAACCTCATTCAAAGACAAGGTAAAAGTGAAGACGAAAAACAGTGAAGAACCGGGCATTGAACAATGGTATTAAACATTTACAAAAAAGGACATTTTGTAATTTCTTGTTTTGAATCTTAATGTGGGTGGAATCCTGGCTCTGCTGCAGTCAATGGGAGTTTTGGCATTGACTTCAATAGGCCTGTGTTTCACCCTGTATTTTTAGGATAATTCTTCAAGGGATTTATGAGATATAATTTTAAATCATAACAGAAAACACCCACTAAGGAAGCTACTAAATATTTTTTGGGAAGAACAATAATTTTAAGATGGGAGCAACTTGAAATACTCTTCCAACTAATTTTCATTTGCTCTTCTTGTTTAATGCAGATTGAATTTTATACCACGACAGGAAAAAAAAAGTCATGTGGACGTGCATGCTGGAGAATTTTGCTCTTATGAGACTTCTAGAAAAGTTGCCGCATCCAATTTTTTTAGTTTCATATTTGATGAACTTTAATGAACTGGATACCCTTGGCTATTAGATAAGAACCACATCACATCTCATCATTAGTCAGCCAGAAAATTAATGGTTGCAACTGCTGAAATAAAAACTGATATTAATCAAACCTGCCATGGTCTGTTTATTATTGTGAAGCAATTTGCCTGTGACAAGCTGACAGCAAAATAAGGAAGAAACAGAAAAGCTATTCATGCGGATTGTTTGTTTCGGTGAGTGACATTTTGCATTGGTTAACACCATCTGACACAAAGCAGGTAGCCATGTGTTTTCAAAGGCCTGCTTCAATGTCTATGGCAGACAAATAGAAGCCTTTATGTTGACTTCCGTGTGCTTTGAAGTCACTAATGAGTATGTTTTTGAATAACATATAGTGTGAAATCTCAACTGGAGCAGTAAATACATTACCATTAGGGTGACTATTTTCCATTCTTCCTCCTTCCCTCTGCTTCTTATTTTTGTGGTTTTCTGATGTTACGTCTTGTCTGTGATTGCAGTAGAAGCTCTTTGGGACAGCAGGTCTGTCTACTTATGTATACACATATAGACGTGTGTCTGTGTGTCTGTGTTTCTGTACGTGTCATCTCATCTGTTCTGAGCCCTTTGCACACTCCTGCGCATGAATTTCCCAAAGCGCAGATATATGGTCCTGGTGACAGTATGTCTTACAGTTCCTCAGTTATAAAAATAGCGTCTTTTTATTGCTCAGGGGCTGTATTTTGGTTTGATGTCAGTTAGTTTAAAATGTGAATCCTGTGTGCTAGCTAAGACCAAGGTAATTTTCAAGGAAGTGTTTTCTTAAGGGCTGCAGAGTCATACCAGGAGATGAATGCAGTGAAGAGTTCAGATTGTCCTCTTCAACTGTTCAATAATACCAGTCCTCTGCAGCTTTCGCCAGAGGGGTCTGTTCATTGAGGTCAACATTTTCAACCTAAGAATTAAATTTAGATTCTTCAGCCTATATTTATGTATCTAAATATAAATGGTTTCATTTTCAAAGGTGCAGGTTACCCTGGACTGGTGCTGACAACATCTATTCCCATCTTCCCTGGTAGAATTATTAACAGGCACCTTCGTGCCGTGCTGTGCCAAGCAGGGATTCCTGACATGCAAACACATGTAAATATCATGAGTGCCATCTGCAAATGTAAAAGGACCAGGATGAGGAAGGTTGTATGGATGCACTTCAGGGGGAATGAGTAAGTAAGCACAGAAGCTGGGAAGATCAGAGCGAAGACTGATTGTTAGGCTTGATTTTTTATGTCAATGAAGATCTGGTTAGACTACAAGTAAAAATGAGTCAGTTGATCCCAACTAAATCTTGAATAATGAAATGTGCAATTACTTAAGCACCTTTTTAAGGAAATGTTTGTTCGTGTTAGAGAAGAGCTGCAAAATGCAGCAGAGTTTCTTGATTTCAGCCTAGGAGAAACCTTAACATGGAAGGGCAAAGAGTTGAATGTCCACGCAGAGTTTTACTGATGCATTTACATAAGGATGAGTGCAAAATGTCTGATCTGATTGGAACTGCTCGTCCTTTCCTTGTGTGGTGTGAGTTGGTGATAGCCAAGAATCATCAGACAAAGTGTGCAAAAAGACCACTGAATGTTGGTCAAACGCCTTCTGACCGAAGTATTCTCACTGGCTTTAAACAGAATAATCAACATCTATGCTGCTCATCTTGAGAGACCTTAACTATATGTGTTCTTGTATCTAATTTACAGTGCTGCCAGGATTTGCTTTTCATGTACACAGTAACTGACAATAAGCAATTAAAATAAAATATCGTTTCTCCAAAGAAAGTTGGCCAGTTCAGGTGAAAACACTTTCAGGTCCAAACTCCTGTACATAATTACTGTTCAGATTCACAGGTATCTTTGTTACCAGGCATCTCTGTACCATGATAAGTCTCCTCTTTCCTGCCACCACTCCCCAGTTTTAGGTTGCTTTGTAAAGGTAGACTATAATGCTTTTTTTTTTTCCCCCCCCTAATTCTCTATTATTAAAAAACAGTGCACGTTCATACTTCAGATGAGACGTTGCTACCTGAAAAATGCTAGAGGTCTTGTAGTCTTTGAGGGTATTTGGAACAAACCATTACTGTTTGCAGACTAATTGTTTGGTGAGAATAAGGCAAGCTACCTTAATGACAGCTTGTGAAATAATAATCTATGATATAGTACTTGGATGTAGCAACAACTGTGTTTCAAGCCAAGTAAAAAAACTGTCAGTATCTTGTGCGTGAGAAGCTTGTAGATACCCTGAGGTGACTTCATATAATTCTAAACCAGCAGGTAGCTTCTTGCATAGCTAATCATGGCATCAGTGCCTGGAGCAAGTGGAGGTGGTTGACAATGTACTTTAGTTTTAGATGAATTCAGCTCCTTTTGAATATAATTTTAATTCCCTGTTCCAGTTTCTAAAGTAGGCATTTACATGCTTTATTTTTGCAAAATACTGAAGGTAACCTTGGGGAGGGGAAAGCATAGTTTATGTAAAAAAAACCCCAACAAACCCAAACAAAAAACCCCACCATGATCTGGGGAACACTAATTAATGTCTTGTAGAGCTGGGAGAACAACTTCTAGAACATAGTCCCAAAAATGTCTTTTTCTTTCTCTGTGAAATATCTCTAAAATATTTCTGAGAAAGCTTCCATGTAAGTAAGTTGAGTGTATACGCTATCCACAAACTACTTAAACTGTACTCACCTCAAACTATTTGCTATAAACTATTTATGGTGTTTGACTAGTTGTGTGGTATATTAATGTCTGCTACCTCATAGAATAACTGACATTTTTATAAAAAAAGAGGAATACAAGTGATTTCAAGATGACTGTCCAAAAACTTTTCTCTGAAACCGAGGGTCAGTTTTTAGAAGACCATGTCAGAAATGTTAGATGCAGATAGCTCTTTAATGGGATTAAAGATAGGTAAGTGCTTAAATGGGTAAGCACTTAAATACTTACCTTTGAAAAATCCATTAATTCATACCTTTTAACACCTTTAAAAATCTAGGTCATATTTACATGTTGGCTTGAGACTTGTTTCTCAGCAATACTGTTGTTATGCCAAATAACAGCAAATTAATGCTACTTTGACACTTCATAGTAAGAATTAAGAGAAAACAATTGCTTGTTTTCATCTCTGTGAGAAATATTTGAAAACATGGATCAAAGTGGGTGCTTTATTTTTATTCAGTGAATGCTGGAAAAAAAACTTGACTCTTTATTCTCCCACCTCTATGGTCTTCACTGTACTCAGACTATGTCTAACTGGTGTGTATGTGTCATAGCTTGTGTACACATGTAAAAAGTCTGTAGCTTGCTAAAAACTTGGATTTCAGCACTTAAGCTGACATTGCTGGGTTAGTTAAATTTTTTTTGTTAGTGCCCTGTTGCTCCACATCATGGCAGAAGAGAACAAAAATGCTGCGAAGGACCATTTTATGATCATGTTATATCCACATGAAAGTCAATCTCAAATAGCAAATCACGTAGACAAATTATTACTACATGCCTTTCCTTGCTGCACAAATGTCCCAAATTCCCCACTATGCTTGCAGAGATTTTCCAGAGCTCTACTTTCTTTCTTTTCTATTCAACTATCTCTAGCTTTACATCTACCGAGAGCTATTTTCTCCTCATCTGCCTGTTTGGAGCAGAATGGACAATGCAAAGGTTATCTGTGGCTAAACTCTTTCTCTGTAGACAGACCCATAAGGGGGCTCATGACAAAGAGCAGTTCATCATTCACACTCATTACGCCAGCATGTAAATCTCTTGGAGGGTGACTGGGGAAGTCAGAAGCTGTCTGAAACTCGCAGAAACTTTCCAGAGGCCTACATGGGCTCCTTTTGTCTCTGCATCCTCAGTGATTTTAGATGCAATGCTATAGAAATAAGCTAACATTTGGAACGAGGAATGGGAGGGAAGTGTGCTTTCCACATAAATCTCGTTGAAACTTCATGCATGAAGTGCGTAGGAAGTTTGGTGGAGTATAAATACCTGCAGAGACTTTTTGCCTGCCTTCCCTCTGAAACAGTATTGTGTGACTGGTTTGGTATAGCAGTTGAAAATCACCTCTCCTGGGGACAGTATTAATGGACAAAACCTTTTATAGTGTGGATGCAAGTTTAGCTTGCTGGAAAATGGAAAGCAAACACGAGAGCTGGATGAGATGTCTGTGTAGGCTAGCCAAAGATGCTCAAAGAAATAAGCCATTTTTAAAGCGGAGAAGTTCTGGGTTGTTTGTCATAGACACTACAAGAAAATAAAAGTCTATCTTAAAAGACTCTGATTTACTAATTATAATTTGTTGTCATTTTTCCTGAGAAAAGGTTGTGTTTATATCAAAAAAACGAATCAGTGCAAAAAAATTGTGAAAAAAATTCATTTGGTCAATTGTTTAATTTTTCAGAGTGTTAAAAAATATGACCTGCTCCTTCAGTAATGCATCGGCTTTCCCTTGTTGTCTTTTTCTCTTTCTTTTCATTTACTCCCACTGAAAACGTGGAGAATGCAAGGGGAAAGGGACTAAACAGAACAAACAATGTTCTTGTACCAAGACTTTTTCTAATATGAAGTTTAAAAGGACTCAGAAGTTGAGAAATATATTTTCCAATCGTTAAAAAAAAATCTCCAATGATTTTTCCAGTGAAAGAAGAGCATAAAAAACCCACCTCCAAAATAACAGGGAGAGACAGAAACATTAAAATGGAAAATTCTAAATAAAGCAAAAATAAATCTTTTTTCCGATGAGAAAAAAAATCCCAGTTTTAGAATTAAATGAAAACTGTTTAACTGGTTTTGAAAGCATAACATTTTAATCAGAGATACTAAGAAATTGAGTCATTTGGCTCAGTTAATCACAGCCAGTCATAACTGTGAAGCAGAACAGCCTGAGAAACAGTCAGGGAGTCACAGAGGACAGATCATCTGCAGATAATCTGCAGGTCATGACTGAGGTCATTTAGCACAGAACAATCACTATTTTTTGTTGGTATTATGAGATCAACTATCATAATATGCTTTCTACTTGGGCATGAGCAAGCCCTTATATGTTTGCATGTGCCAAAAAGAATGGTTCGGACCTTGTGTGGTCAGAAATTTGGTATGCCTATATGAAAAAGTTACAATATGTGCAAAGGTGATAATGCATAAATAATCTATGCATTATAAACAAACAAACAAACAAACATTAAGTAGGCAAAACAGAAAGAGTCAGGATCATGTGTAATGTTATGTCATAAGAGTAAGAAAGGGTGGAGTATATTAACTGTATATAGATGTCTACATACAGTCTATAGAATAGGTATTTGCATCTGAGTTAATCAACGTGGTCCTCCTTAATAGTCACTGGAGACAAAAAGGTGCTTGTGTGGTGCCTCTCTATCATAACAGAAACAGCTAAGCCAGTTCAGATGAAATGTGTCCTGTGTGCTTATTCCTTTCATCGACGATAACTAACATGACTAGATCAGATGTAGATGTCTATATAGTACAAGTGCAAAATTAGGTGAGAAGGCTCCTTCCCCAAACGACTCACTAGATCCCTAGCCAACGCTGTGAAATTTGCTTAGGAACTTGTAATGAAAGAGGGAGCTGAGTATGGCAAACTGTCAGAGGAGCCAGGTCTGTCTGTGACCCTTTTTATTAAAATTCCTAATAGCAGTACTGTTTATCTTTCCCTCAGAGGAAGAAAAAAACTCAACAGTGTAATGGCTACTGGTCTGATAATTCATGCATTGTTTGGGATAAAATCTAAGGACTCCAGTGTTAATCTGAGCTATGTCTAAATCCCAGGGTTAAGTGTGGCTATGAGTGGTTGAAAAGGTCATTCTTTTAAAATTTGTTTCTGGGCTAATTCCAGCATTTGCATTAGAATGATTGCTGTCTGTTCATTCTCTATTAGGACGTGCTTTTCTAGTGGTAATGTAGCCAAGTAGCTTAATCCTCTCTTTAGTTTTTACCAACCAAAAACCACCGGTGATATTGTACCTCTGATTCTGTGATATGAAGTATGGGATGAGACTAGTGGTAAGCGTTCTGCTTTGCTTAACTCCACTACCATTGAAATGGCAATGAAATGCCTATTTCTGGCTGTACTCGTTTTTAATGTGTAGAAAGGTAACCTCTTTGTTTGTTGCTAGGTGTAACAATTACTATTTATGTACTCCTACAAAACACTGGTTAAGGCTGAGCTTCATCTACAGCCTCATCCCCCACCACCTGCCTTCTCCTTTTCTGCACCGCTCACATGTACACCTAACATATTAATGTTTCTTCAACACCTTCCCCAGTATTCTCAGCCGTGGCCAAGCTGTAGCCGCAGAAAAGGCTACAGGGGTGTTTAGTATGGCTGACAGGGAACAGGCGGACGTGGAATATTGTACCTCAGCAGCAAAAGCTGGTTGCAAACAAGCGGACTTCTATCTGAGATATATGTTACCAGATAATTCTTGTGCGGTGGACAGACTCCAGCTACGGAAGGATGTACCAGCTTTGGAGCTACAATTGACTAGCCGTTAACAAAGTGGCCAGCTATTAAAGTGTCTCTAACCCCTCATCTGAAGTAAAAGAAAGGTCAAACAGCAAGATGTCTAGTGTGTTTTCTAAGCAAACAAATAGTCGCTCAGACAGAAAATCCAATCATCCCTTAGAAATTTAATTAAAAAAGATAATTCAAAGATAGTTTAAAATTACTATGTCAGGTGATAGAGGCAAGCCCACTGTGCTCAATAAATCAAGCATAACTCAGTGGGTTTGGCTCCCTTGCCTCACATGAAGCAATTCTCAATTAAATGTGAGTTTTCTTCTTTAAACAATTTCCACGGTTTGATTTTTTTTTTTGTGGTTATTTGTTCCCTTGGAAGGTGTGCTAGTCATGTTGCTTTTGAACTAAAATTCAGCATACCATATACTTTTTATTGGCATCAATGCAATTGCTTCTCTTTGGCCTCCAGAAGTCCCAGACCTCCAGACTAGAAGTGGTGCAGAGTGCTGCTGGCGCCTTTTCACAAGTACAAAGGAGCGCAGACACATCACCCCCACATCGAAGCAACTGTAATAGTTTCTTTTTGATTTCAAGATCCAGTTCAAAATAACTCCCGTGGTTTTAAGGACTTTTCAGGCACTTGCTCCAACCTATCATACCTCATAAGTCTTGGGCTAGATCCATTCCTGGCTACACAAAGGGGCTGGAAAATTGCCCGAAGCGCACAGTTGACCACTCTCCCAGCTGGAGAGGTTGTGACCAGAGCAAGCTGTTCTCCAGTGATCACTGTGCAGTTCCCATTTGAGAGAAGCTACTATCCAGCACACTTTTAATCAGCCACAGGGCTTCTCCTAAGTATGCAGAAAATGGCACGTTAAGAAGCCGAAAACCTCTTTCATGATGTAGAGCTACGATGGGTGCTGCGTGAAGGAATTTTTCATGAGAAGGGATCTCCTTCACAGCAGTTCTCAAAACTGCAGTGTGAACACCTTCAAATTTTCCTTCTAAATCCCCTGTTTTTTTCTAAAGCTGTGTTCTTCTCTGGACCTCCAGGTAATCCATCAACAGCCGACTGATACCTGTTTTGCTCCCTTGGCTCCTACCACCTACAGCTTTCTGTTTCTGTAACTCAGCACTGCTGACTCTTAAGATTTTATCACAAGTCTCATAATATTTTGTATTTTTTATCTAAACCTCCACTGAAGTCAGCTAATTACAAGAAAATCCCATCTCATTTTTTATGATGTTGATACATAACCCTTACAGTTGCAGAGAAAGGTCTGGGCCATTAAAATTTAAAAAGCAAAAAGCTACATGAAAACCTCAAGAAATTTTTTTTTTAATTTCATGGCTTGTATGGATGTATCCCTAATTTGGGATTCTGGCTCATAATTTTTGAATGCTTATACTGTCTCATCAACACGCTACCCATTTTCATGAGATGACTGTGTTACATCAATTTACTTTGTGCTGAGCACTTGAAATGTGCATTACTTTCAGGTCAACAGCCATGAAGATGATTAATTAAAAATAATAAACTATATATTCATATATGCATTCATCTACAGCCTAAGTAAAACCATTTATTTAAGAATAAGGTACATACTATACTTTTATATAGACATAAAGGAGGCTTATATTAAGAAGGAAATATATACCCAGGCTTGGGGTGACTGCTGTATTCAGCAGTGGAAAGCTGTGGGTAAATTGTGGAGATTGTTCCATCGAAGTAGTGTAAGAATTTGTAGCATAATATGTATTCTGCATGGGCTGTGTGTATTAAAGCAGAATCTTTTAAATGTTTTTTACCAGAGGACACTGAAAAAGTCAGCAAAGATCTGAGAGGACATGTGATCATTCTCTATAAATACATTGGGGAGGTAAATACAGGGAGGTTGAAAAGCTATTAAAAATAAAGGATAAGGTTGGCACAAGAACAAATGGTATAAATTCACCATGAATAAATTGAAGCTGGAAATTAGAAGGAGGTTTGTAACTATCAGAGCAGCGAGGGAGTTTTGCCTGGTTTTACTGAGACTGAGCTATGTAGCCTTGAAAAGCCACATACCCTGCTTACCACGAATCCAACCTTTCAGGGGTCAAGAAGAACCATAAAAATCTTCAAAAATATCTACTCCAAAGCATAAAAATGTCACAATTGTGAGGACTGATATTTATTGTAGGACCTTTTCAGCTAGAAGCAATAGTATAAAGCTCTTGTTTCTAGCCCTGCAGGGTCGAACATTTTTTAAAAAATAGTTATTGAACATGTGCTTTGCATAAGGTGCCTTTTAAATTCACCCCTCCATATGGCTGAATATCACCTATTTTGAACCTCCTATTTACTCTACCATCACTTTGAGGGGAAATTCTAATTTCAAAGGAAAGAAGGAAGTGTTTTTCACTTTCTTTAAAATGGATACTGCTGTACTGTTAGATTCATGAAATTTGAAAGTCAGGAAGTTACATTTGCCATTTTAAGAGGGAAAATCTGTCCACATTTTAATCTTGAGGTCTCTAGGTATATTGTGCTAAAATATGGTTAAAAATAAAAAAAAATAAAATTGGAAACTTCTCAATACAAAATATTATAGTCATGATAGTGGAGGCAAGGCCTGATCCCATTTTTAGAAGGTTACAGGAAAACAACATAGAGGTGTGGTTAGAGTAACAAAATAATAACTTTGAGGTGATGCTGACCAACTTTTAATTATTTTCTATTAAACAAATCAAAACCTGCCTCAGATTGCTAAACTCATCAGTTCAAGTTTTACATCTGTAAGATCTCCCAAATTCACAATATTTTGTGGGTTATCACTTTAAAATAATATTTATATGTAATTTGTGTCACATAGCTCTACAGAATTACACTGCACTTAGACAATTCTCAGAATAAATAATTCCAAATGTTATTTTTCAGCGTGTATCTTGTTTGATTTGTTTGTACCTTGTTTCATCCCTCACTTAAGTTAACTCTTCTGCCCATTCAGAGGTCGCTATTTGCACTGGCTGGATGTATAGTTCTGTGTTCAAAAGCTGACTTAGTTCCACCTTAAAATTAACTTGTGTTTGTCTTTACTGCCTTAATTTTTGCAGCCACATAACAGTGGCGGGGGGGGGGCCCCCACCTGACTGTGCCTAATTACCTCTGGAAAGCAATGCAAGTAACTCCAGCATTACCCTGAAACTCTTTCTTGTTTCCTTGCTGACTCCTTTGTTCATGCCATATTCATTTGCTAGTTCTGAAAATTCATGTTCAGACTCAGCTATGCGTCCAACCCACTTTGTTTTTATTTATCAACCACCTAGCAACATTTTCTTCTAACAGGATCCACAGTGACTACGTGTCATTCAAAGGCATTACGTTGTGTAAGTATTTGTAGCTGTGCAACCACGTCTTTTTTTTTTTTCCTGAAGTCATTCACCTCACAGCACTCGCTATGAAAGAGAGACATGATTTGTAATCTTTTTAAGAGAAGCCACCTTTGTTTTTCTAGAAAACATCTTTCCAATTCTTACATTATAAATCCAATCGTTATTACTAACTCTTAGCAAAGGTAAGAGTAATACTGAAACCCCGCTTTCCAGAGTCGTTCGATTACACGACACTTTTAGACTTCAGTTGTAGCCTTCATTTTAAGGGAGAGCTAAAATACGTGACCGAAATGTGCCTTGAAGGCAGAACCTCCCCCCACAACATAGAAGGTAAATAAAAAAATAAAAGTCTAAAATATGTTTCATCTCTAAATATCTTTGATATTAGGGCCAAGTTCATAATTATTAGCAGGTATGAAAGAAGAGTTTTGAGCATTTATGGCACCAAGACATCCTAGTCCAGAAGTAAATATTTTGTTTACACCTAACTTCAAACATCTATAATATAGACATCTGCATTGCTCTATACTCCCTTTATTACCAGGGTAGAGAAACAAACACTTGCAGGGAGCCTGTTCATCTAGCCTCTTTCACATATACACCAGGGTGAGATGAATAACATTCTATCCATTACTTATTCTACTGTATTGAGCATAAGGAGCCTTCCAGCAACTGAGTCGCATCTGACATTAGATAAAATCATCTTCCCTGCCTTTATGGGGCTGTTATCCTTGCTGAAACAATAGCACTCAGGCTTTAGGATCTCAATATTTTGCTCTTCAGATAATTTTTTTTTTTCATTGGCTATTTTATATCTAGTAGAGATGGGGAGTAAATACGTATTTTTACACAGTATTTGAATTACAGAACAACATTAGAGTATATAACCAGGGACATTAAAAACACACACCTTTTAGCAGAAAAAATGTAGACACAATAAGAAAACACTTTGGGTTTTGATTTAACCATTTATACATTTTCTCTGTTTAGTCTCAAGATTTGTGACCTAAATCTTGGTGTCATGTTGTCAGGGACCTATGCACAGAATACACTCAGCAGCTACAGATTTTCAGCATAAAAAGGGAGATGAAGAGGACACCCTCAAACAAAGATGGGTTTAGAAACAAAATGGAGACCTTTTTTAGGGTAGAAGAAAAAAGTGGAGGGGAAAGCAGGTTGTTTAACTCTTTAGGAACCAGTGTGCCTGAGGTCAGGCTCCTCCAGGGCTCCTCTGCAGTGGAGGGTGGTACGCTGAGCTCTCTGCTTTTTATCCCCATCAGCCTGACAGCTGGCTACTGCCTCATGTCAGGTATCTTTAGGGCTTGCTGGGTGGAGGATGAGGCTGGAGCCAGGCAGGGGATCCTCCCAGACAGGCTCTTTGTGTCTGACGAGGAGCAGGGCTCAACAGCTGCTATAGCTATGCTACCAAACAGCTCCTGGGCATGGGTCCTGATTCTTCACACTACAGAGATTCAAGCCCACCCTGGGCTCTGTTTTGGAGTGCACCTTCTGAAATAAAGCCTGGACACTGCTCTGGGATTGTTTGCTCCAGAAGCAGTATAACTAAATGAAATGGCACTAGGCTTGGCTGCCTCCACTGTCCTCTGTGTCCTTAAACACCACCCACCTCCCATCACCCCACACCGGGGGAATATGTCACATATACTCTTAGCTTTGTGGTATAGAAACACTACTTTGGCAGGCTACAACGTAGCCCTCACAATATACTGTGTAGCTGAAAAAAACCACACAAATGAACAGTTGTATGTTAGAGACATAGAGGCAGCTTGGAAGAGAGCTGGAGCCATGTGCTTCCTAGTATGGGCTCTGGCTGCTCCACCTAGGACAAGTGCTCTGTATTTTCAGGGTCAAGAATTGACAATCTCCAGTTCTGCAGTGTAGATGGAAACGCTGTTGTGGTTGCAGTGTCACACTGGTCTGACTTTATTGTGATGTTTTTTAGAGATAATACCAGTCTCAGAACTAGCTTTGGGCTCTCTGGGCTCTCAACCTTTCATTCTGGTTGTAAACATGTCCTTAGTCATGGTCAGCCTCATGCTCTATAAGTATTTCATTGATTCATACAGGGGTTCCACTGCTACTCCATATAAATAAAGATAACAAAATCCAGCCCAAATTAAACAAGTGTGCACAAAGCTCCTATGCCCCAACCTCGGCCACATAGCTGTGTTAATACTCAGCCAAACTGAAAACCGTTTATGTTCGCATTGCGGCATGTTATGGTGATTTTCCTAAAACCTTTTACAAACTGTCTTTTCCTCATATCTGTATGCATTATGCTAATGCTCTGTCTAGGCTTGGGGTCTAGATGTTATTTCAATATAAAACAATAACAGTATAGCAATGATGTATGAAACATAGCTGCCAATAACAGCTAAGGGATCTGAGTTCCGCAAGATGCTGAGAGACTTCAAATTGCGTCAAGTTAAATTAAATACATGGTATCATTTTTGAAACCATAATTTTAGAGTATATTATACATGCCTTTCAATAACAATTGTTTTTATTTATAAGTAGTTTTAATGAAGTCAGTGATGCCACTTATATCAATAAGCACTTCTAAACTGGAGATTAGAACTTGGAGACATTGTGTCATTGGCATTTTTTTTAATTGAAAAGTGGCTTTTGACCACAATAACAATTTTTAGACAGCCTGTTCTGTCTGACATTTTCTATTCTCTCTCTTTTTTTTTTCTTTTTAATGGGAAATCTTCAAACTAAAGCTTTTCCCTAGTGACCTTTGGGGACTTTCAGAAGAAAACAAGCTATTTTTTTCTCTTGAAATGCCTTTCTGAAAACACTTTTCAGCTTTAGAGTTCCTTGAAGAAACAAACAAATGAAAAAGGTATTAAAAACATCAAACCAAAATGCTCAGAAATCAGTTTTCCAGCTGGATTTGCAGGATTGGGTTCTACAGTTTGGAATGAACCCAATTCCTCTATGGTACACATTTACATTTATTATTCTAGACAACTACTAGACTTCCATCCTCAACAATTATGTGGTGAGCGTTTCCTGTGTAAATACTCATATGAAAACATAGGCCTAGATTTATCCTACCTAAATTTAAGCAATTAGGCATTGAGGGAATTGAAAAGCCTGGCTGCTTGGCAGTCTCTAGGCAGTGGAGAGAGATGTATCTCTAGAGGGCAATTCAGGTGTTAGGTGGGTGCCTCCCTCTCACTCTCTCTCCAGGGGCTGTTGGGGCACCTTGATGCATCTTGTTCCCTAAATGAATAATCTCAGTTAAGTGATTAAATTTAAGAGAGTCATTGTGCATTTATGGCTCTGCAAAATCATGAACCAGAGCAGAGGGTAAGAACTTCTGTAGTGGTCAGACCAAAGTCCTTCTCCCCATTATCTTGCCTCCACCAGTTGCAAGCGAGGATTGGTCCTGCCCACCTCGTGCAGGCAGGAGGTGTTTTCTGAGCCAGAGGTGGTGGCTTTGTGTTTAATAGCCCTCAGAGTGTTTGTATATCATGTGTTCAATCAATCTTGTGTGAATAAATTTCGGATCCCACATCTGCATCATCTTGTGGGAAGGACTTCCACAGCTTAACTGTACAGAGTAGTTTGATGGGAAGAAAAAGGAGGGAGTCTCTTGACCTGGTAGAACACTAAGGAAGATGGGAACTGTGATAGAAATAGTGGTTGCTCAGAAAGCCATGCACTGATGCAAAGGACTAATCATTCAGACTACGTACATGTCTATAAACACATAACACAGGAAAGCTTGATATGTGTTCTTTTTTTCCTACTCTGATTCTTGGCAACAAACTGATTCTTAAATCATTACAAAGTACATGTAATACATAATCCCATGAAGCATGCAGCCCATTTAATTCATCTGCTTGTTTCCGTACCTGTAAACTAGCTTGATGCCAGTGCAATCTGCCAAGTTTGGGCTGGGGAGGGGGAGAAACGGTTCAAGGTCCTTACCCAGACCTTTTCATGTCACGCTAATCCTGGACACAGGTTGTGGCTACCCCCTGTATTGTTCTCAAATATCCTTTATGGACCGTGAAGCTCAGGAAGACCAGAGTTTGTTCTCACTGTACAAGACACATTATGCCCCTTATCTACTGGAACTTCGTTCTTCCTTTGCAGAGAAATGTATTTTTCTATTGTATCCATGGGAACTACCTTCAGCAAGGGTGGATGTTCAAACAGACGGTTCAGTTCTGCCCCCACTTCCTCCCCCCTCCTCTGAATGAATTCCTATCTAAATAATTCTTGTCTCTACAGGTGTGGAGACAGGCAGTTCTCACAAGAAAAAAAGAAGAGAGAAAAGAAATAAAAGAAAACAAAATTACAACAAATGAGTTTACCTAGTAACCATTTGGAAACAATACCTCCTATCTCCATCTAACTATAAAAGGAAATACGTGTTTTACTCCTTCTCTAATCACAAGGTTTTGATCAACATACTGTAAGAGTATATTCAGAGCTATTCATCATCACTAAGTCCTAAGACTTAGGAGATGTGTGCGCTCGAATGTCTTCGCAATAGAAACCTCAGAAACTGCTGTTAAAGAGCAAAAATCCTTTCTTTAGTATGCACAGGCATAACATGCATAATCCTCTATCTCTGGCAAAGCTGCTGGGTTTTTGCCAAGGGCATGTTTGCTAGCTTGTGGAATCTGAGGCTGCTGCATGACATTGCTGTTGAAGGTGCACAGATACCATGGAGATGGGAGTGAGATAGGTGCCTAGATAGATGGATGGGTGGATGGATGGATGGATGGATATTTTCTTTACGCACTCGCCAGTATTTTGATTCAACCAGTCCAACTTGATTTTCCAGATTATTTAAGTGAGGAGGCTCAAATCCATCTGTTTGAGAAATCCTGGCAAGCAATCAAGCCCCCTGCAATTCTCCCCCACTGCCATCTCAAAATTAAAGGTAAACACTGAGCAGTTCTCATTTAAATATGAAGCATCTGATACAGCCTTGGGTTTTCTTTTTTTTTTTTTTTCTTTTTTTTTTTTAGTTGCTGGAGAATAAAAACAACAGTTGAAGGAACTGCAGTCAGTAAAAAGGTTTCTCTGGCAAGGAGGCCAAACTAAATAATGACACCCAAAGCAAAAACATGCTTCACTGAAACTAAACTTTAGTCAATTCACTCTCTGAAACAAAGGATTTTTTGTAATTTCAAAAGTGAACATTGTACTTTACTCTGGCAGCCATTTGTATGTTTTTCAATGATCTGATTATGTATAAATCCCAATTTAGCATGCCTTTCAGCACCTAAATCCTATGAGTGATTTGAAAACATTAATGAAGTTTTCTATAGACTACAGCTGCCCTTCTCTTCCTCCTAACTTTTTTTGAAATGCAAGCTTTAGTGACAGTGTTTTGATGTGCCTCATTTGTTGATGTGTATTTTCTTTCCTTTTTTCTAATCACTTTGTAAATATTTATAAAAGATACGAGATCTGTTTCACATTCACACAGGGAGTCAATGCTTTTCCCTTCATTCCTGTCCTCTGCAATTGCTGTGCTTTCATGTGCGCTCTCAGACCTTTGCGGGAACCTGTACTCCTTAGGAACGCAGTCATCAACACAACCTGAAATTTAGCATAAGATGAGTTCAAAGGTTGCTCACTCAGGGGATGAAGTCTCAGCTCCTACTCAGAGCCTGAATAATCAAGCATTTTGCAAGATTGGCTAGATTTCACTCCTGGCGTTGCTTTGTGTGTTTGTCTCCATGCCTTTACAATTTGTAAAACATCTCCAGTCTCTGTTTGCAGGATTGTACATCTCCTTTACACTGGCCTGGAGGGGTACTGTAAATCTATCCCTCTCCGAATGATTTAAAATTCTGCAGGTGAAACTGCCTCCCCTTTGCCTTCTCCCAGGCTTTCTGCGGGGGCTCGATGTCTGAGCACAGAGAGGTAAAGGCAAGAACCAAATAGGAACGTCTCATGCTTACACCCTATGGCTTGGGACAGCCGTGTTTTCCCTGCGTCAGGTGCTTCCTACTGTTAGCGGGGCTTTTTGTGCTAACGGGACAGCAGGGACCACACCAGCACTCCTGGTATTCCAAAGGGCTCTCTAAAAATACTTGCATGTATCTAAATAACAATTTAAAAAGAAATATACATAGGGTCAACAAGAAGAACATACTCAATTCTTAGCAACTTTCCTATATAGCATCTGCGTTGTGAGTTCATTTTTTCTTTCTTTTTAAAAAGAAATTTATCTTTACTACTGATTCCAATGCTATTAGCAACAGAAAACCAAATTTTGAAAATAATTCCTAAAAGCATGTAGGTAGAAAAAAAACCTGTGAAAACCAAATCTTTTCCAAGCAAAGGTTTCCCTTGACTGAATCATTATTTTCAGCTGAAAGTCTGAATTGTTGAAAATTCCTACTCAGCTCTATCCCTACTTACCCTGTACTTTTCCTGTAGGAGGAAAACCAAAACCTGAGTTACTGGGAATCATTTTCCTAAAAGTTATGTTTTCTTTTACTCAACTGAGAAATCATTTGTAATACCCTGAGTCCTCTTATTTCTTCAAAATAATCCCCTACCTTATACACAAGAAGTAGTGTAACCACATTCCAACACAGTCATATTTATTAAAAGTTCAATGTCCCATGTATTTTAAGCAGAAGAAGTTTTAGTTTAAGAAATAGTGGAAAATGTTAAAATAAATATTGTTCCAATCATTGCCCAACCAGTGCACTTAATTAATTTTACAACCAGGTGGTGAAAATGGACTTCCTTTTAATTTTAGGGCTATTTGGCCCTAAAGGGCATGGTGTGATCAATATCAGGGCAAATCCAGCTCCTGGTGAAGCTGGTGACGGAGATTTTGGGCCTCACTCTGTGACAGCGCCTTGTATAAAATGCCCCTTCATTTCTGCCTGCTGCACCCAAATAGCTGATAAAAAGATATCTGTGTTTTTCAGTACCCCAGGTAAGCTGCTCCGCTTTCTTTGCTCTGAGTAGTAAACCCTTAAGCCACTTTTCACTGATGATCTCTTTCTGATGCCTTGGCATCCTAAGCAAATCACTAATGGTTGTTTTAGCCCCTCTTCCAGACATGAGTCTTCATTTCACAATCTCAGATAAAATAGTGTAAACTTGGGGAAATTCCAGACTAAAGGTGTTAATGGATTGCTGGATTCAAAGGCATTAACTTGGTGGAGTTATTTCAGAATAACATCAGCATAACTGAGATTCAAATTAGACCTCTGTAGTATTAATAAATGATTAGTTAATACTAAAAATAACAAATTCATATGCAGTTCTGGATAAACTTACAAATAAATAAATTTTACTGTCGGGGCCTTATTTCTGTCTGATTTTTCCTCAGGGTTAGTCTTTTGTTGGTGATAAGTATTTAGGTATTTTTATTATTCTTCATTTGTGGGTTACTGAGTTTTGAAAACACTTTCCAGAGGCACAAATGCATGTGATTTTAAAGGATATTGAATTCTCTCAACTGTATTTATCCTAGTGCTGGAAAGGGGAGTAAGTGCACATCTCCCATCACCCAAGGAGTGAGAAGCAGGCAGGGCTCAGTGCTCTATGCTTGTCCACATTTAACGTAAGGGACAAGAGAGTGCTGTGCCTCTTTAAGGACGTTCTTGCATCACTCCTGCATTGCCTATGCCCATCAGTGACTCAAAGGCAGAGTACTCTGACTGAACAGATTTGATTAAACCGTTCTGGGAGTAGATCTATCACAGTCCTGCTTCTTCATGTTGCATGATAACATCCGGCCCCAGGCAGACTTTTGATTAAAGTTCCCCCGAAGATTTGTGGAGAAATTCTGTTTATTCCCACAACTCTGAGAGCATTGAGGTTATGTGCCCACATTTTGAAGTGCAAATTACATAAATTGCAATTTGGCAAAGATGTCTCTAGAGCTGGGAAACTGACTGGGGAGGCCTATAGACGTTTTCCATTGGACTATGGTCAGGAAAAAAAATGCCCATTTAAAAAAAATTTCTTTAATTTTTTAATTTAGCCCACTCAATCTTAAAATGGTATGATGAGCAAAGAGAAGGACAGAGATTGGAGTGCAGAATGGGAACTGGAAAAACTTTAGAGAATCCTTTTTCAAAGGAGAACCACACACTGAGGTCACAACCAGACTCCCGCTAAATGATTTATTTTCTATTCAGCACTGGCTAAATTCCTGCCTCTGCATTTTTACCTTTGTTTTAGAGACAGCAAATGAGTAAACAGTTTTTTCTTGACTTTGGAAAGTTTGTTGCTTAGTTTAAGACGAATTAGGAAAAGCATTTCCCATGTTATTTTTGAACTGCACACCAGCAGAGTGATTATTTATTACACTTCTCACTGTTGTAAGTCACTGTGGCCTACTCATAATGCAAAACCAGCTTGATTGTACAAGTTCAAACTCTTATTCACTAACTTTTTCCAACTAGACCATAGGTAAGGGATGAGGAGCATTGGCCCATGAAAAATAAAAGAAGTATCTGAACTGTTAGTTCGTAAGCGGTTAAGCACCAGAGGCACAGACTGAAATATTTCATTGATGATTTGACAGCTAACACTGCAGGGGATGACTCAGGACTTCTTGTTCACTCTTCACTCAGACTGAACCATGATGATTTTTATCAAACTGAGGAGTTAGTAGAAAACGCTGACTGGATCTCTTTGATGCCAGTGTCATTCTTAATTCCAGATTTCTCTGAATCTGATACGCTGTGGAAAAGACTTGAAATTATATAGAAACATCCAAATTGCTGTGGTGCAATTTTCTGGGTTGTTAATCCTCCTAATCCCTCATGGGCAGCACACTGAAGGGCCACTAAAGATCAGGGTCCTGATGCGAGACGCTTTATAGATGTAGTGGGATACTGAGTGTTCCTGCTCTGCCCTCGGCTTCTGTGAACTTGATGGTCCTTGCCGCTATGGTAAGATGGTTGATGGTATCCCCCTTAATACTGACTTGCTGCTGAAGACAATGGTCCCAGAGTGCTGTGTGGGTTTCAGAGTTTCCTGCTCCTGCCATCAAACTACCTGGAAATATCTCTAGGTTAAAAAACTTCCAGTGTGTGTTGAGCAGCACCAAGCAACAGTTCAGGACAGAAAGAGAAAGGACAGAGCTTTCTGTCACTGAAATTAGTGAATACAGACAGGCAGCATGTGATTACACAACTTTTAATTTTTCCTGCTGTTTACAAAATCTTGGCATTCAGAGTATCTCCCTGTGCTGTGCTCCAGGGGGTGAGCAGAGCTGACTCTGCTCTCCTTGTAGGTCACTTGATTCACCAGGCTCCACAGATCAGGGATTAATTTTTATCAGTTGCACAAGAAAAAGAGATAAAGACAAAGAGATAAAGGAAACACATTTCTTCCCCCATGTTCCTGGGTAATTTGCCTAGGCCCACAGGACTCGTTTACCATAAAAGAGATCAATAACAGTATACTAGTACAAGCAAGAATTCTTTCAAGAGTCTTTATCCACACAATTATAAAACAGTCTCTTCCAGGTGACATATATGCTTCACCTTTGATCTCAAAACACTGTGTTTAGCTATAACAGTCATGTTCACTATCTGTAGTATTTTGAATGTGTGATTCTTATCTATCTGCGGAGATTAAACAGATGAGTACACAGCAGTCCTGCAATTATTCCCTTTTAAATATTTTCCATTCTCAGAAAAACTATGGGAAGAGGTGTCAAAGAGTAATTTCCAGTTAAACAATCGGCTAAAAAATCTGAAACAAACGGACCATTTCTAATGACTTGAGCACTGAACCATAGAACAAAACACAGAACCATTTCAGTGCAACAAGTCTGTAAGCAAACAGTAAAACCCAATCACTTAATGGGGTGCAGGCCATGCTCTTGTGTTGAAAATAAAGGAATATGGATAACACATCTGATGTGGAAATAAACCAAAGCTGGCTGAACCTTGCTCTAATGGAGTTACTGAAACCCACAACAAACTTCCATATCCAGATGAAGCTGCTTTACTTTTTTTGAAGAGTCTGACAAAAATTCTTACCAATTCACAAACAGCACTCGAAGTATGCAAAATCATGAGTTAGATGTATAGGTTTAACTACTAAGATTAGATTTTCTATGAAACCTTTTATCTTTCACTAACCACCTTATCTCTTGAAGTAAATCCAAGAATCATCTTGTGCTGTGTTATTCCAGTAATGTTCATTTACAATCAAATCAACGTTGGACTAAGTTTCAGGACACATATTCTTTTTTTTATATTCTCACTCACACCAACCGGTTTCATAGGACCATAGGATTGGAGGACCCCTCTAGCCCAACCTCCTGCTCAACGCAGAGGCAGCTCTGTGATCAGACCAGGTTGCTCAGGCCCTTGGTCAGTTGGGTCTTGAAAACCAAGGACAGAGACTGCACAGATTCTGTACAGCCTGCACCCTGTCTGACTGTCCTCACGGGGGAAAAGGGTTTCATTCAATAGCCTGTGAGAAAATGTGTATATATAAGCTGTTGTTGTCAATAATGTTGTTGTTGTTTTTAATTTCTGAATAAATATTTCATGAACCATCTGCCAGCGACTGCAGAATGAGTAACGCTGGTCTAGAGCATAAGAGCAGGATTTCTGAAAATGGTCTCTTGGTCACTTTTTTATGCGAAACTTGGATTTTTCAAAAGAATTCTAAACACATTCAAAAAATTACAATTAAGACACAGATGTATACAGCCAAAATGCTAATTAAAACAGAGAAAAAACAGTTCAGGGGGAGTTAAGTAGCATCCCACACTAGAGTGGTTAAGATGTCCAGCTGGAGTCAGCATGTAAAAACATGTTATCCAAATACACAATTGTTTTCCAAATTAGACTAATTACCTGTAGCTAGTAACTGAGGAGTGGATGGGAAGGCTTTATAGGTATTTTACTAAAGAACCTGAAGCATAAATACTTGTTGGTGTAAATCCATCGTTGACTAATGTTGGCAGAGACTGGGTACGTAATGGATTGCTATTTTTGGTACTTCTCAGAATTCTAAATACTAGTGTACATGGCAATAATAAGACTGGAAAAGTTAACCAGGGCCATAGATCAAGCTTGAGCATTGGCAGTTCACACAGCTTAATTGCTACTGGTCTCTGCTTGGGCTGCTCCAGTTACTTCTGCCCAGAGGAAATCTGCTCTAGAGGCAGCAAGCCCAAAGCAGCAGGGATGCGAGGCAACTAGCATTACTTGCCTTTGGGACCAGGTCCCAGACCTCTCCTATTTGTTGGTAAAGACCACGTAGCCAGGTCCCTGTGGGGCTCCATGAGAAAGCTGCTCAAGGGAATGCAGTCTGGCCTGTTCTGTGCTCTTCTGCCAGGGATCATGTAGGCCTGAATTCCTCCCCCAAACACCTTTAGCTGAAGCATGCAAGCCAGAAGCTTCATTGCTCCAGGCCCCTGGGGAGTCAACAGAGAAAGAAAGACACATCTGGAAGGTGATTCAGCACCCTGAGAAGTGTCTGGTTCTCCCTATTGACTAATGGCAGCATTTAAGTCACCTACAGCTGTCTCAGATACCTTTAAAATGACTCAGGATTAATATGGGCAACAATTAGTTAAAGAATACTGTGAAGAAAATCTCACAATAGTTCCAGCTAAGATTAGGCAGGACTGCTTGACGGGTTCTGGACACCTGGGCACTAAGCATGCACATGGCTATGAAACAACAAATGCAACCTATCAGACCTAGCAGAGTGACTGTGCATGGTGTGCATCCAAACATATTGCATGGTGCATGCAGAATCCGGCATTTCTGGTCTGCATTAAACAAATGACTGAATGGAACCGTGCTGAATGATTACACACAAAGCAGTGCATGCTCTCCTTGTGCATGATGGAGATGTATGAGGCATTCATTGTCTTCTGCTGCACCCAGATTTAATAGTTTAGCTAATTGATGTGGTGTGTGTCTTTCCAGCAATTATTATTTCCTATGACAGCACTATTAAGTTGGGTTTCAAGCTCCCAAATGTGCAGCTAAACAGAAATGCTAGACCGTTTATTCTACTCATGTTTAACCAGTCAAGGAAGCTTATCTTTTCCAGACTGATGATTACAAGTGTATTTCATATTTTTTTCGTCTAGTTTTTTATTGTGTTTATCTCTTACTCTGCACATATTGAAAAATTTATGGACTGAAATATGAAGACAGTGAATTAAAGTGCATTGGATCATCCAGACCAACTCTTTCTGCATAGCATTATGACCACTAAGCTATCCAGTTAAGCTGCACAGCCTCCAACAGAGAATCTTTTACCATCTCCATATAAGTCTGCCCAAAAGCCATCATTCATACAGTCCATCCACTCTTTCTCTGCTCAGTCAAAGCCTGGGAAAGCAGGTGCATCTTCCAGTTAATCCCGAAAGTCATATATCTTAGCTGTAAAAACCAAGAAGTGGCTTGTGAAGTCTGAGACGATAGTCCATTCATCTTTTGAATTGCTGGGGACACTACTGTCATAAACATGGCTAACAATTAGTACCCATTGTCATGTACAAGAAGCCATAAACTGAAGTAGAAGAATAAAGGTCTATTATGCATGTTGTAAAAACTGGCATGATGAAGAAAACCTGCTGTGACCACTTGAACCCCTAGGCCAAATGTGCCTGGAAATTGCAGATATTTCATTGTCATTGGTTTCACATTTTTCAGGGTGGTAGATGTATGGAGGAATTCCTACTGCCTGTGGCTATTCCCCATGCTAAAGTCAGGGCAGATAAAGAAATTCCGTTCCTTGGGAGCTATCTTGCTGGTGTTCCTCATGTATTCACCACTTTTCCCCTGTGCTTTACAGCATTTTTGCCACTATTGCTCAAGGTTTGCTACAGGTAGGATAAAAAACTCTTCAGGGAATTCCCTCAGACAATCTCTCAAAGGGTGTGCCTATGCAGTCCTTTGCAGGCACTAAGTGAGCTCTGCCCAGTCTCTAAGAAAGCCAAAAGCCATGTGCATCCCATTAACAAAATGCAAAGCCCAGGCTAACTGGCCCTATTACTGGGGCTTTCAAACACTGCCTTCAGATGGCTTCCAGATGTCTGAAATTGGACATCTAAGTGTGAGCTAGTCAGCCAAGGCTTCTTTTATAGCTAGTGTAGGAGAAAATAAACACCACCAGAGGCAAATTGTATGACCTATCTTAGATGCCTATCTTAGGATGAGATGAATCACCTTCTGGAGGTGTCTCTTTCTCTACATCTACTGTATACAGAAAGGCCAACCTGTCTCGCTCAGACTTAATTTCTCATTAAAAACAAAAGCTGAGATCTTTAGATAACCATTTGTCTCGGGAACTTGGACTTCAATGAAACATCAAAAAACAAGGGACTTGTCACATGAGATAGCAATGCTGTGATCCTAATATTAGGTCTCAACCCTGGTTTTAAAGTCTTTCAATAAACTTATTTAAATTTGTTTACAGAAAGGTGTCTATCTCCACACAGTCACCCTGAAAACCAGACTCATCTTCTGTCCATTTTGCAGGCATGGAGTAGTAGCCTGAGGCTTAGACGAACCATGACCTCCCAGATCTGCCAGGGCAAGCATGCCTCCCTATGCTTGGCATGTTGACTTCTCTCTCCTCTCACCCAGGTTCCTCCATATTAGGAATTCAGGCAGGCGCAGTTCAGTCAGTCCTTGAGGGAATAATACAAATGGAAGGATCTCAGATCCTGGCTTTTCAAGACTGCTCTTAATTACTGTGTAGGCTTACCCGCAGTGTCCTCTTTGAGCTGGTGCTGTTAAAAGTATTGACTTCCTCATTAAAGGTTTCACTCTATATTCTTACAGTCTTGAATTTAGACTGCTTACCTGTGTTTCTGTGGTGACTATATGAAGTTCTTGGGTTTCTTTGCTGGCCTAAGAACTTGGGCTAAATGGGCTGTAAACTTAGCTCTGGAAGTCTGGATAACAAAGCAATTAGAAATCAAACAGGTGTTGATGTTTATTAATGTAAACAATTGTGACCATGGGATACACCCTCTTCCTAATCACAGCTTATGTCCCTCTCACTATTAGCATGTCGTGTCAATAAACATAGGCTTTCATAGTCACTAATGAGAATGGCTAGAATTGTCATTTCATTCCCACTATGTATGTTTTTAAAAACTATGTAATTCAGAGCATGAGTTTCATTTTTCTTGACAGTTATGCTTTCTGAAGCCAACAGATTCATCAACAGCACATTTGTATTTTGTACCTGTACACACATGCGTGCATACTGTGTATACACAGCAACACAGAAATATAAACACAGATCACTTGAGCCAAAGGTAACCATTAAGAAGTTTGTCAAAAGCATGTAACAACACAGAAGCCCCAGACTGGAAAGGCTGGTTTCATACTACTTGTTAGGTGCCTATTCACCATAACCTTCCTCCTTGTCAAAGGAGACACCTATCTCTGGAAGGTGATTTGGCTCGTTCCAGAATTAAGCTGTCCTCTGATGGTGTTTGTCTCTTTTCGCTGAAGGCAGGCCTAGGTATTCAAAGTCACATTCACATACAGTCAGAAACACCTTAGATTTGCTGAATGTGGCTTTGTATTTATTTGAGACAAAACAGTACTGGACTTCTCAAAGCACGTGGCCTAAAATAGAGTATGTACAGTGTAGGAATCTACACGAGTGATTCTACAATCTTGCTGAAGTCATCTGAGACCCTGTCAGTCCAGGTCACTCTCAAGAAGACACCTACATCTAGACAGTTGAATTGTTTCCAAAACTCCACTAAATTGTTCCCTATTAGAAATTTAGATATCTTGATTGCATCTAGACACATTAAGCAACAAAAGCTAGGAGGACCTAACTCCTTCCCCACTTATCACACCTGGTGGCTTCAGTTCACAAGGCCTTTTCACAAAATCAAGCTCCCTGCATAAGGAAAAAAGAAGACTAAGAACCCTGAGAAGACCAGAATGATTTTGTAGTTTCAGTCCATAGCACAGTGGTTAAATTACCTGACCACGTAGAGGGACTTAGGTTCAGGTCTCACCACTGGTATTTAATTCACTTTGACCTCCCAGGAGAGTATCTTAGTGCCAAGCTAACAGCTATTCTGACAGAACAGGTCTTTCATTATTTCCCATGTAAGCTGTTTCAGTTTCTCTGGAATAATTAAAAAATGGGATATAGGAAAACAATAACCCTAGGTATGAGGATTGCACCTCGAAAATAGTCGGACACAAGTCATTGGAGCTTGTGGCTATATCGTGCTGATCAGCCAGAACATGGACAATAAAAAAAACGTGAACTTAGACATCTCAGCTCTGTCCGATTTCTAAACAATGCATTATTCCCAGAACAGACTCCTATTGATTTCAATAATTATATTCTGCTGCCTGCTTGATGCTTTAAAGAAACTTCCCTTGATGACTCTACCTAAATCTTTAGCTGCCTAGCTGGCTTTAAAAATCTGCCTCTTTGAAATACAAGGTTTGGGTTCCTAAGTTGCTTAGAAATTTTTATGACAGTTTTTCCTTGCCAAAAATTGGAATCAGTCAGGATCAAGTCTGAATTTCTGTTTTTTCTTCCTTGTTCTGTTCTTTCCCTCCCTACCCTGCTGTAATTGAGATTGTTAATCCACTTGGTTCCAGTGGGAAAAACCAAATACGATATTACAGGAGTTTTGGTCCAATGCATAGTACAGTTACCTCAGATGAGTAAGCCCCTCATTAAGGTCTCTTCTCCAATTAATATTTAGATGCTAACATAAGTTTACTAACAACAACTGCATAAGGAGTGATAGAGAAATTTTGTCGTAAAATACTGAGTAGTAGCTTGGTGGTAAGGGTCCTTACCAGAGATGTGTGAAATGGCAGGACAGGAAAGTACTCCAAAGGTAAGTGATATGTCAGTAAACCCCTTTGGAAGCAGGGCTTTCCCATTTTTAATTTATTAACTGTGAAATTCTTCTGTTTCATTCCTGCACAAAGTAAGAACACTTTCTTAAATCTCAGGAAAGTTGTGTAGAGAAACTTCGGGGTTTTCTTGCAGTCCTCAGGGCTTAGGCAGCATAGCACGGACTCCCATGAGAAGCTCTTTCACTAAACCTTTGACGCCTCTCCACATGATATGAATGACAAAAATACATGAAATACAGTGTATTTGATTTTTTTTTTTCACAGCAAATAAAACAAGGTGCATTATTAATCCAACTAACCCAGTTTTAATGTTTTAACTTAAGTTCCTCTCTTCCATGAACAAGCACGGGAGAAAGCAAATTCACACACGCACATGATCCTCTTCCTCTCTGCCTCAAGACACCTCATACAGGTACTCCTGTATTATGGCAGACAAGCATTACTTAATACCTCTTTGGCTTCTTTGTACTACCTGCTGCACAAAGCCCTTGACCTCCGGCCAAGATTCCAGACTTCATGACATGATGGTTGGGGTTCCCCCTCCACACACTTCTTAATGATAGGCTGAAGTTTTATTTGTATATCCTCAGATCCAGCATATTTCTCTATCACTTTGCATGTCAGGGTGGTTCTGTTGCACTTTAAAGTTAGTTTTACTATGGTAATTATGGATCAAGAGTTCACATAGTGCAGTACTTGATGTTAATAAGCAGATAAATGTATAATCGCTCAGTATCATGAAAAGTTCTAACTGAAGGACCAAAAGACTTTGTCATTTTACTCCACCCTTTGTGAGTCAGTAAAACGGATTGAATTATATAGCAGAACCAGCACTTCACTGTGATGAAACTCATAAAAAACCCACCAGAAAATGTCGCTACATGTTGGCAGTTTATAAAAGGAGATTAACTAGCTTATCCATTGGTATTAACATGTCTTTAATAATGGTAACATTCTTTGCAAATTAAATAGCTATTAATTAAAAAGCCTGTCCAGATATGCTTGTGTGCCCATGTGAATACAGGCATCTACCCACCTTATTGAATAGACCTATATAGCAAGAACTAAGCCCATTTCTATGTTTTTGGCAGATCATGCATAGAATATAAGACCAGCTGGCTCTCACTTAATCTAAAGGGTGGCATTTTGGGTCCTAAAGTTCCCTTTGTGCTCATCTACTGGTGTACAAAGCTGCATTAAAGTAGTGCCTAGTATCAGTGGCTTTTGCAGTCCAACCTGTGATTTCCCCTGAAACCCGAGTAATGCATCCACTGCTAGAGGAAAAATGAGCGTGGGTGGTGCATCCTGGCTCTAATGTTTTGTGTTTGGGTGGGTCCTGTCAATGCTATAGGACCTTAC
The DNA here is from genome assembly GCF_000687185.1 of Egretta garzetta. NCBI lineage: Eukaryota > Metazoa > Chordata > Aves > Pelecaniformes > Ardeidae > Egretta > Egretta garzetta. The sequence goes on from NW_009259336.1 coordinate 1,095,074, forward strand.
TACAAAAGAAGCTGAGATGGTTCCCACTGTGTTGGGGCTAAAAGAGTGTCACCCATGTTCTTCCACAGCTGCAGCAAGCATAGTTTAGAGGCACTGCAGAAGATGGCACAGAGAGGAGAATGTGGCTAGGAGTTCCTCTCCTGTTTTGTCAATACAGATATTACATGTACTTAAAAGTGTATTCATGGAGGAACCTTTGAAACTCTTTCAGTGGTCTAAAAAGTCACACTTGCTGTAATTAACAATGGACTATCTTCAGATTCTTTTTCCTTTAGGAAGAATCTAATCTTCTGGATTAGATAACCTGAGATGCTTACAATGCTTTTAATGGGATTTTGTTAACAGTCAACATACAGCTGGTGTGGATTTCATAGCAATGGATGCGTCTGCATAATTTGTGTCTACATACCTTTGAGGAGCTGTAGGAGGAAGGCTGCACTACAAGGGTTCCAGTGCACAGATTCCAGAGAGCTTTTACATCTACTAAATATTATAGTTACGTGTGAAGAAAATCAGAAAGAAAGTTGGATACACTGCTCAGTCTAGCTGTAAAACCAAATTGGAACGCAAACCAGCCAGAACATCTTTAAAGGGCAAAGACCTGTGTGTGTGTATGCATGTATATAGGATAGTCATAACTCCAATTTATTACTGCTAGAGCAACACTGACAGGCTTTAGAGGTCAAATGTATCTGGATGAAGATGGAGTGACTGCTTGGTGCTAGTCTAAGGTGCAGTAAAGTTTAGAGAAGTCTTTTTATTAATTCCGCTTTCAGTTTCAGAAAAGACCTAAAGAATGAGTGGGAAAGTCTTCATATCTGTAGGAGGAAACAAAGAGCTGGCTTAAAAAGACTATAGTAAAGGGAGTCAAAGGGTCCAGAGATGCAGATCCTAGATATTCACTAATTCTACAGCATTTATTTCCTGATCTGTCCCAGCTCCCACTATCTCTAAAATCCAAAGTGACAGCTGATGTCCAGCAGAAGAGTTGTGTATTTCCAGTGTCTCTCTATTCTTGACAAAAGAAGATAAGAACCTATAAATTGTACCACGTTGTTAACCTTAGATTGATTATGACAAGATTAAAGATAATGGGATAAGAACTTCTAATCTTTTTAAGATACACAGACCAAAGCCCATTAACTTAAATCAAGGCTTTGTCTCTGCATCTCCTTATACATTGAACAGTGGCATAATACTATATTATGAACAGTTAAACCTAGTAAAAGCGGCAAGCACAGAAGCCTTTTCCTAACTTTGTTTGAGCTCTTGATTTACTGAATTTAAGCTGTCAGATTCTAAACTCCAGAGAACTAAAGAACAGCTGCTCCATACCCATTCAGACTGTGCCTTAAATGACAGTCCCACACAGTAATGAAAGGAAACTATCTGTTTCATATTGTTCAGCCCACACAGAAGGAAGCTCTCAAAATGTGAATTCCCAGCGTCTTTCTTTTTTCTTTGCAAAACATACACCAAAAGGCAGTTCTATGCTAGGATTATGGGTTCTTTTGTAAGTGTGCCTTATTCATTCATTGACTAGCTGAAAACAAAAGAAAAAATATGTGATAAAAGCTTCATACGTCTTTGAACTTATGACACAGGCATAAAATCAAATACCAATGCACCCCTCCTTGATACTGATGATATCTGAGCTACAAAAACCCATGAGTTTGATCCCAAAATAATGACTTTTTTGTTACTTCCATCTGAATCCTGATTTTTAAGTTCTTGTCACTTATCCCTAGTGGTATGTATTACTGCTTCTGTCTTCCCAAGTTCTTAAAGACAATTCTGGGCAAGCTCTGCTATCTGTAGGCCTCACACAAGCCCTTACCTCGGCATCACCTGTGTTCATCTACAGTGCCTATAACATGCATAGAATAACATGTTTCTTCAATTATCTTCATTAACTGTGAAGGACTCTCCAGGAAGAGAAATAAGCATCACATCCTAGCTATCTGTTCCAGCTCTGGAGCCCTCAGCACAAGAAGGACATGGAACTGTTGGAGCGGGGCCAGAGGAGGGCCACAAAAATGATCCGAGGGCTGGAGCACCTCTCTTATGAGGACAGGCTGAGAGAGTTGGGCTTGTTCAGCCTGGAGAAGAGAAGGCTGCTGGGAGACCTGATTGCGGCCTTTCAGTACCTAAAGGGGGCCTACAGGAAAGATGGGGAAAATCTTTTTAGTAGGGCCAGCTGTGACAGGACAAGGGGTAATGGTTTTAAACTAAACCAAGGTAGGTTTAGACCAGATATAAGGAAGAAATTCTCTGCAATGAGGGTGGTAAAACACTGGAACAGGTTGCCCAGTGAGGTAGTGGAGGCCCCATCCCTGGAAACATTCAAGACCAGGCTGGATGGGGCTCTGAGCAACCTGATCTAGGTAGCGGTGTCCCTGCTCCCTGCAGGGGGGTTGGACTAGATGACCTCTGGGGGTCCCTTCCAACCCAAAACATTCTGTGATTCTCTCTCTGATCTTAGAAAGGTCTGAATTTCCCATTGGAGGTGCCCATTGCTGTTGCTTGTTCTAGAGATGACCTCTGGGGGTCCCTTCCAACCCAAACCATTCTATGATTCTGTGATTCTCTCTCTGGTCTTAGAAAGGTCTGAATTTCCCATTGGAGGTGTCCATTGCTGTTGCTTGTTCTAGAGACATACTAGACAACGAGGTTAGGCTTGGCTAATTATGTCAGGAATTACGCAAGGTTGTAGATGTTTAGTGAGTACAAGTGTAAGTGTGTATACATGAGATAGACATTTAAGTTCTCATTATAGTAAATGGTGATTTAGGGTTTGATTCATACATCTTCACAGGGCTGCTGAGGAGATATTCTAGGTAACTGGAACACTGTTCGGGGCTGGCAGATAGGATACATGTATGAGAAACCCAAACCCTTCTGGACTAGCAGTTGGAGGCCAGTCAGAATATCCTAGAACAGCTTATATGAAACTGAATGTCTACGTTTACATAGCTGAGCTGACTCTTAGTAGAGTCAATAAAATCTGGAGAGCTATTCAACTCTCTCTACCATAGATGCCTATATTTGGTCAGATGAATACTCCATACTCCATTCACTGTATTGACTAGAGCTCAAATTTCTTTCACAGGTTAGAGACTTTGCTCATGTGTAGACACTTCCATGCTCATATACATAAATCTCACCCCAAAACATAATTTAAGCATCCGGGTCTTAAGTCAGTTGCCTAAACATAGGCATCCAGCATCACTCATAATACTGTAGATGGCCTAAAAAATCTGTGTTGATCTGATATTAGACAGCATCCAAAGCTCTTGCGCTCTTCTGGCATGGTGGCCGAAGGCATGGTGAACCTAAGATGTCACTAGACTCATATAGTGAGCTGAGGCCCTGAAGACAGGTGGGTTACATTGATCCTGCTTGTACATGGATTCAAAAAGAAAAAAAATAAAGGTATCTTTACTAATTATTGAGGGATTCATTCTATTTTCAACATTCCTAGGCATTTATTTTAACCCAGTTAAATGCAATATCTACAGATCCATACCAACATTACTTGGAAATTCATAAATACAAAATGGATCTTTGAGATGAGAAAAAAACATCTTTTTAATGTGATAATTTTTAATAAGCATAATGATAAAGCCATGTTATATTAATTTGCCAGTAATTTAAGATCTTAAATTTTGTATTTGCTTGTGCGTGAATGTTTAGCTCACTGAAACAAAATCATTTCACCAGAACATCCAATCCAACTGCCGCCATCACCTGCTGAATGATACATTTCTGGCAACTATAGCAAATTTGCCGATGGGGAAGTTTGAATGGAATGTTGCTATGTAACCAAACTCCAAAAAGTGTCTTTAAAACAGTGATGAATGACTGAAATCCACAAATAGGTTTTTTTCTGTCATAAATGTAATACTTACACAGAGCCTTTTAATTGCATCAGTAACTGAACTGACAACCAAATAAATCTGACAAAGAATGTGAAAAACTTGATATATCCTACACTGATGGGTGGAGAAGATTTCAGGGAGGCTTTAACCAGTTATTTGCTTAATAACAAGGTTACATTTGCTCTTATGATTGCAGTTATGATTTCATGGAGTTTCAAAATTGGGATGACAACATCCTTCACATTTTGTGCAAAAAGCTAGGTATATTCTCTTAGTAGCCTATAGAAATGGGTCTGAGAAAGACTGAAAGTTAAAGATATAAGAGGAGATGAAAGATTTACTGTTGTAATAGATTAACGAATGAACATTTTGAGAACACCTTGTTTGTATGAAACTAAACTTTTCTAATAACAGAATGTCTATTTATTACTGATTTTATGTCAATTTTTGTTTGTTTTGCTTTTGTATGCTTTCTTAATGCACTCTGATGCTTTTGCATCATGACATTTATGCAGGTGATAATTCTCCCTACTTTTACTTTTTAAATAAAGACATTGTAAATCCTTTTTCCTAACAAACTAAATGTTGGTTACAATACAATACCATTAAAATAACGGCACCTTAGTAGTATTAACTTAGTTAATTTTTGCAGGGTTTTTTTTTGTTGGTTTTAAAGTTGTAGATTTTAGGCCACACCAATACCCCAGCATATCCCAAAATAATCCACAACCACTGTGAACAGTTTCAGGGATAGCTCTACCAGTCATATCAATTTGTACTTGCTATTTCAAGTCTGAACTTCTGCTAAATGCATAAATGCTTCAGTGTACCCTGTCTGGATCCCATATTAAACTAGGAGCTCAGATCTCCAGAGACAACAGGTTAGCTTGTTATTCTTAGGATGTATCAGACCAGGTATTTCAAGAAGAAAGAAACCAGAAGTATGAATATCATGGTAGAGGCCATAGTGAGAATCTCAGACACATTCCTCTCTCTGGCATTTCCTATGGGGTTAATTTAGGTGTCAGCATGTTGGCTCTTGTGAGTGAATTCCATTCATAAGCACCAGGCTGTACCAAATCCTCGGACAAAGTATTTAAATGTATTACTTGGGATTGTGATTTCCACTCCTGTGTCCAAAGACCAAAAATTTGTGTGGCGTCACTGTGCTAAGTTCCTCGGTGTGGAACTGGTTTTTGGTTCCTTAACTAGGCAAGCTGAAGGCTGAGAGGAGAAATGGCTGGTGTCTCTGTAAACTCAGAACATAAACATAAGAAGGCAAAAGAACTATTTTAAGCTAAAATATCATGTTGGAATAGAGCAGATGGTAGTTAAAAATTAGCAACAAATGCAGTTCAGAGTAGAAAATAAAAGGATTCTAATAAATGCATGCCCCCTCTTTGGAAGTGTTCTTGGATGGGGTTTTGAGCAACGTGATCTAGTGGAAGGTATCCCTACCCATGCAGGAGGGTTGAAACCGGATGATCTTTAAGGTCACTTCCAACCCAAATCATTCCATGATTCTGTGATTCTATGAAACAAAGTTGTGAGTCTTACAAGAAAAGTAATGGGAGGAAGAAACCAAGCCGTTTTTAAATGGCTGTGATCTGTTTAAGAAAGACATTCTATAGTCTGTTTGCCCATGATAACAAGGAACTGTTTGTGATGTTGTAAGCTGCTCCTCTCATAGTCTTCATACTTGTTAATTCGTAATACATGAAGTTGAGGATCTCCTATCTTATTTTAAAGTATTTGTTGAGATTTATGACAAAGACACAAAGTACCTCTTGTTCTCTATGTAGACATTACCTGGTAAGATCCTGAATCCGCTTGGAGTACTTGTATCTTCTAGTAAAACTGAAGAAGCTAGGATATTCAACAGTTCTTCAGATGTGTTCCTTACTTTACAAAAGCAGATCTTTTCAGGTAACAGTAAGATAAAGTTGCAGTGAATAATAAAAATGAGAAAATCTAACAAGACAGCTGTAACTAAAAGGATATGAATGCAGGTGGAAATCATGATGGGTCCTGCAGCAGTTTTTGGCTCAAACTATTTGCTGGACTTCATGTGCGTATTTCAAATATTTTAGTACCTCTTAAGCTGTATTTTTTTTCTCAGTCAGGGATGATTCCTAATTTAATGGACAGTCCATCTTTTTCTGAAGCCTTTCCCATAGAGACAACAGTTACAAACAGTAGAATTAATCTTTCCAAGTTTTTATGCCTGCACTCTGTTGGTACCTGCTTTTGAGATAATCATCCTTGGTTATATAATCAGTGAAAAGAAATAGACACTCCTATCATGCAATTCCCAGCTTCTTGAGGAAGATTTCTGGAAAAGATCAGATGTTTAAGGGTGTAACTAGTTCAAATGCAGACATTTGGATTGCAGATATTTAAGCAGAGGTCACATGAATTCCACTAATAGGGATAGCCTCTACCTAGCTTAACATTGAACTTTTAGGGATCTAGGGAAGCATTACAGTAAGCACCAAAGTTCTCTGTAGAGTAAATGATAAGAAGTAGGTACATAAATTAGGTACCTAAAACTTAATGGGCAGTAATTCTTGGATGACTTCAAAAGCACCTACATTTTTCCTTTGACTTTATAAGAAGGTACTTTTATAGAATAAGTTCACTAAGAATGTACAATTAGAAGCAAGTTAGATGTCTAAGCTAGACAAGCAGGACTACCTTTTGCACTGACATCTTTGTCTGATGATGACACTAGAAGATTGACATAGTAGAAGAAAAGACTGACTGAAGAGAACTTATCTTGGACAAGACTAATCATATATTGATTTCTGTCTACATACTACAGTGAGGTCTGTCCTAGAAACAGGTACATAAATCTGTAGATATGCAAAGAAGAGAGAGAGAAAGATAGATGTGATACCAAGCTCCAAAACCTCCAAAAATACATAGGTAAAGAACAAGGTGAAAAGTTTAAAATAAAACCATTTTTTATCAATGTAATTTTTCATCGTGGGAGTTTTTGTCGATTGGGACTGTCTTGCTGTATTACCTGTGTAACAAACATAAGTAAAATATCAACAACAGTCTTCCAGTTCCAGAAAGCAAATAAGATCTCAGAATGGCTTCTCTGCTGAATAAAACAATTCAAAGCCAGCTCGTGCCTCATAACAGCATAGATACCAGTGGTCCTAGGTTTGATAACAGTCTGCAAAGCGATGCGGTGGGAGCTGGGTGTTAGTCTGGACTACCGGAGTTATGGCAGAGAGGTTCTGCATTTGGGCTGCTTACTCCAGGCCTCCGTACCAATGTTTCCACCTCTACTTTCTTCTTTCTCAAGTCACATGGACTGTGGTGATTATGCCTTATTACCTGTATGCTTAAAATAGGGTTTCTGCCCCAGCTGAGTGTCGTTGTAAAACAAGCAGTATGTAACAGCTACGCACTGGGCCATTTCTCCTGGAGGAGCTTCACTCCTTCTCACAGCCCCCACTGGAGGTGTCACACAGCACTGTAGTTCTTGACTGACATCTTTATGTCAACAAGGCATTGCTTTCAGAGTGCCCATTTGGAGTAAAAATATAAAGCCGTATTTATCAACAGACACTTTAGAGTCAACTTTTATATTCCTAAATAGTTTTACAACAGATGATTGAACAGATATTTCATGCATCTGAGACCTCACTAGTGTTATCCATCCAATTAAGTGACAACATTGAAAGAAGCAGGTGGGAAATTTGTAAGGAGGTATAGCATTATCAGGATTTACTTAACCTAGCGAATTATTTTCTCTGTTAGGACACCCAAAAGTCTAATCATGGACAACCTAATGATGAGAGGTCTGCCTCCAGAACTGATTCATCTTCACCCAATCTCCAACAAAAAAAAAGGAAAAGCTTTATATTCAGAAGCAAAACATAACATTTTTAAATGCACACATGCCAGCTTTAAAACCATATGTTTAAGCACAAACAAAAATATTTTCTGTATTTTTCTTTGCAAATTTCACTACTAGACACTTTCAATATGCTTAATTTGTTAAAGTGCATCAAGTATGCCATTTAAAAAGTAGCACTCATATGTTACTGTGCTTACTTTCACCATAAAAATAGAACTCCCAGCACTCAGAGAAGATGAAGAAAGTTTCAAAACCAAGTATTTTAACTCATGTCCTAGACACCTCTGAATCTGCTCTACGCTCAGAGCAGAGCGGTCCGTGCATGGGAAGGAGAGCACTTGCTACTGTGCAGAAGCTGATTTTATGGAACTTGGCTTCTTTCAGAGCAATTAGAGCCTAATGGACTTTAAAAAGAAATCCTAGTCTCACATATTTATTAATTATACCTCCTGGGACACAGCTCCCCTCTTCTCTATTTCTTCTTTTCATGCTCGGGGTCAGAAAGAGGGCATTTTTTTACATTATTCAGTTATCTTTTCCTATTGATTTTTTTTTCTCCACCCCCCAGGAATGACCTCAGCAGATCTGTACGGGTGCAGCTGAAAGCAGCAACTGGCCACTTACACTTCTTCTTCCAAGGGCGCCATTTACCCAGGCAGGTGCAGGCAGACCTGAGCTCATTTTGCCTTTCCTCAGAGCCAGCTGACAGAGCAGGAGCTAGGACAGGATGAACTCAGGGCTGTCTGTACCCACTTGTGCGGGCATGCTCCGTAAATCATTAGTCACAGCCACGGGATTAACTCCCCGAACACTATCCACGTGAAAGCTGGCTGCGGAAACCTGCTAGGTGCAGAGGCTCTCTCTGTCACCGATGGAGAGGTGGGCAGCTCAAGTGGCAATTCATTTCACCAGAAGATAGGGTGATGAATGTCCCTTTGAAAATGTCCGCTTTTCTTATTCTCTAAGGGAACTGCAGCAATTACCTTAGGCTCCTGTCCAAATTTGAGGTGTTAGAGTTAGGTGAGAGGAATCTGATTCTCACACACCTCCCCGCCCCGCAGCTTCCCACCCCCCACCCCCCCCCACAAGGCCGAAATTGCGAGCACTTCCAACAGAGTGGGCATAACTCTTGGAAATCAGCAGCCAGCCGCCGGCCAACGTGACTGCAGATGCCTCGGTCTGATGTTCCAGACAGGATCAACCAAAAGGGTTAATGACATTGTTTTCAGAGTTTTGAGACATGGAGTATACAAAAACTAAAGCTTGGAAAATATGATGTCCTGGTACAGTTTTAAATTGTTAGCAGGTCTAAACAGATTTATGTTAGCAGTCATGGGCATTTACAGTTAGGAACCATGGTCTATTTAAATCCTAATAAACGTCTTCTGCTGAACTGTGTCAAAACAAAGTGCAAGATACCTTGAGTGGATTCCTTAAACAAATAATATTAAACTTACTTAAATAATGCCCTCCAGGTATTATACTGAAACACCTGTTTTCTTGAGCAACATCTACTCCCATGGGAAATAAGTTCAAAGCCAATATAGTAGCATACAAAATGTTTTTGCCAGATACAAATGCTGCCTACGTTCAGTATTGCAAATGGAAATTCTTTTTTTCCATTTGCAGTCATCTTTCCTTAATAACCCAGGGTCATTTATACAACACAACTATTTCTATTTGTATGAAAGAGATTATAATTGGAAATATTAAACTGCAACTCTATTTTTAAAAGACTTTATTGAGTTTAAAGGAAAAAAAAAGCAAACCTTTACCCAGATAGGGTTTTAATGTTAATTCAGAAAGCGGGACAAAAGTTCCTGTACTTCAGCAACAGTTTCCCTTTGTTCATCAAAGAGAATCTGAAATGAAACGCATACAAACGAATGAAAAGATCCCAGTTTCTTTCAATAGGCTTTGGATTAGGGCCAACTCCTGCTCCCAGTGATTTCAACACTACAATATCTAACTGGCTTGAAATGATCCAATTCTTATCTCTCTGTATATCAAGATTAAAAAAAATCAATAGTAAATACAAAGTGAGATTATAATTAGGCCTTGCTAATAGTGAGTTATTATTCAGAGTTAAAATCTAATTTGCAATGCACAGTAGTTTTGGGAAGGATGACAGAAGTAGAGAAGAATAAAGGGAAGCAAGTGAAGGCTACGTTGTCAGTGTCATTTCTGCCTTTTAGCTGATAGCCTGATTTTGTAGGGGTAATGGTTTTAAACTGAAACAGGGTAGGTTTAGACTAGATATAAGGAAGAAATTCTTTACAATGAGGGTAGTGAAACACTGGAACAGGTTGCCCAGAGAAGTAGTGGAGGCCCCATCCCTGTATTCATTCAAGACCAGGTTGGACGGGGCTCTGAGCAACCTGATCTAGTTAGCGGTGTCCCTGCTCACTGCAGGGGGGTTGGACTAGATGACCTCTAGGGGTCCCTTCCAACCCAAACCATTCTATGATTCTATGATTCTATGATTCTATGATTCTATGATTCTATGATTTGTTAGCCTGATAGTCAAAGGCAAAGCTGTCATTGGTTTCAGATAGGATAGGGTTTTATCTGTTACACTTCTTGTCTATGGTTAATTTAAGAATCATGGCAGTTAAGTCCTCTGAGCAAGCAGAGAAGGATACACTTGATTGTATTCAGGGACTTTTCCACTACTCAGATTTTTCCATTAATTTCAGTAGGAGTTTGATTAAGCCCTTTGCAAACACTAAAACCCACTAAGGGTTGGGCGTGAGCGTTTCCAGAATTAATGGCAAAAGAACATTTTCAAAAATAATGTTCTAGCTAAAAAATTTCCTCATAAAGTATTCACAAACAGCAGTCTTCCTCCAGTTCTCAGCTATGCAAAACAATTTAATCATACCTTAAAGCCAACTGGAAAAAAGCTGTCTAAGTTTCAGTCTCTCCTAGAAACGTAACTGCTAACATTTCCAATGATCTTTCCTAATTCCTGTTGGAAAGAGCTTTTATTCAGTTTCCAGTCTCTGGAAATCATCTCCAATGAGATGAGCAATTAAACAGAAATTTAGAAATAAACACAACCAAATAAACAGAAAGATGTGAAATGTCTTTCCTGGTTGACTTTGCCAAAGTCAAAGCAAATCATTTTCTTAGGAAAGGACTGACATTTTTCCAGCCAATGAGCAAGATTCTTATTGTGAATGCACCAGAGAAATAACTGTTTCAGATTTAGCTTGAGTCTCCATACATATCAGCTGGTGTTCCATTAGCATTTCTGCTTTTGAAAAACTAGCTGTGGTGTACGGACACTGTCTACCTGCACACCCTTACATGCAGCTTCTCACCTTTTACATTAGCTTTATTGCTTGTGGCTTGGGCTTAGTAAAACCCAGTAGTTTCTGCCAGGTTACACAGAAATGGGCTGAAGGTCTTGAAGTAAGGGACAGCTGAAATCAGTAAAATTCAACTGGGCTTGCAGAAAAAAAAAACCAACCCAACCCAACCCAACCCACCAAACAAACCAACCATTAAGCAGTCAGTTTCTTTTGAGGATACTTCAGAGACTTTATTGTCATATCCTGTCTTCAGCTGGGTGGTGGAGTGAGGCTGGCCTGACTCCTCCACTCTGGTCCTCTTCTGCTCCGATTGTTGTGGGGAGAAGAGCAAGGGCAACTTGCCCTTGCACAACGTATCTTATCACAAGTAAATGGTAGTAGCTTAGAGAAAGAAGATGGGAAGCTCAGAGATGTGGCTTCGCCCCTCCTTGTGTTCTGGGAACATACATATACTGAGGCCAAACCTCACTTCGCAAAGCATAGCATATTTCCTCCTGGAAGAGGGAGAAATGGAGATAGAGTTGTAATTCTCAAGGGAGGGAGCATTACAGGATCTGCTGGTGGGACATGAGGGCAAGCCACTTTACCTGATTCATAAGATAGTATAGATCTGGCTATTGGACTCATTTTCTCAAGGGACTTATTTTGGAAGTTTGCTCAACTCGATTCAACTGTTCGAGTTCAACTATATTATTGCTCAACTATATTCTTACTCTTACTCTTCTTGTTCATAGCTTAACATGGTGAGTGCATTTTTCACGAGTCCAAGGAAAGGTTGAAAACTTGATATCATCCAGATTCAAAGGGAAAGGGATGGAAAAAGTAAATCTCATTGATGAAAAGGAGGGCTCAGCCAGCCCTACAGCAGTTTGACCTGAAGATAGCCTCTCACAGCCACCAATGCAGCTGTCAGTGGAGTTTTCAATAGCCAGATGTTGTTACTGGAAAATACATTCCACAGTTCATTGGAGCTACTTATAGTCCTGACCTTGTGTGACCAAGGCAGCTGATTCTGTAGCTAAAAAAAGGTATTGTGGATTAAGCTGAATGTGAAGCTTCAGCTATAGAATTATACGGTATTTTGCTAGCAAAAGTGTAATGACTAGAACAGGCATGTGCCTCTTTACCGTGCCAATGCAACTACTTTCAGAAAAAATTTTAACCTTTTCTGTATATCTCATGAGGTGAGCTTATCATTCAAGCAATAGGTGGAGGTGGTATATTTTCTTGCCTTCTGAGCATTTGGCTAATTTACTGTCTGGTCCCTTTAAAATTCTTCTTGTCTTTCAGGTGAATACTATAAGATAACTGGAAAAAAATTTTGTAAAAAAAAAAAAAGAATACCCTCCCTTTCTGCAGAATGAGAAGGATTTTCAAGGTCCTGGAATGTGTTTGTTCCACAGCCACCCACAGAATGCGTGGCAAAATTAAATACATCTGACATGTACAGTACATCATGTCATGTCTGCTGATGTGATCCAATAGAGTGCTAAGCATTACTCAATGCAAGGCTTATAGAAACAAAAAGGAGATGCTGATTGCTTAATATTTACTTACAGTTTGAGAAACAGGGTGAATGATCACACCTCAATTTCAGGGGAATTTTTCCTAATTCCTGTGCAGAAAATAAAATTAAGTTAGAAAGACTTATTTTTCCTGACTTCATATAATGTTTACTAAAATATGTGGATGGGGGCTTAAAATTATAATGTGTTTGTAGTGTGAGATGTCCCTTTTCAACAGTGAGACAGTAGAGGGAGTGGAGGACTGGTTATTCAGAACCAGACCATACAAGCATGGACTATTTATATTCCTTTACATGGTTCTGAATCTGCACCTGAAATGCTATTAAAGGTACTGCACTACCATTTTCTGTATGAGCTATAAGTGTGAGAAATCCATATGAACCTGTAGTTGATCTTACAATTTACCAGGTTATCTCAAATTTCGACACTATATTACACTTAGAAAAATACCTGCTCGGTTTTGATGGGATGAAAAATAGTACTTATAGTTCCCAGATTTCACCTGGTGGATAGGTGTCCTGTGATATTAAGGTTTCATTATACTCTGCGTTAGGCATGCTCTGTGGGTTCAGATAAAAGCACAGGTAAACCTTAACCTCGTCCTTCCTTCCTCACCATATCCATTAAGCAGAAGGCAAATGACAGCAGTCATTCTCACCACAGTCTCCTTTTTCCAGGTCTCTTATTTTTCTGTAGAACTAGTGCCACTTCAGCTGCTTTTGTAGTACAGGGTATACTTTTGGCTTGCTCCATCTCTTGCCATTGCTAGCACTGAAGAAATGCCTCTTTAGATAGCATCTATTTGGTCTGCTTAGGGGTCTATGAGAGGTGATCAGATCTCATCAGTATTGCACTTTTTGCATTACTGCAGATAGCCTTGTATGTGTCATAGCCTCTCCATTACTTCTTCCTTCAGTTTAACATACTCTAAATATTTCAGAATTTCTGACACCTGCCTTATAAGCCCTGGAGTTTTCTCTAGAATTTGCAGTTAATTTTCTGTAGTCTCTGCTGTATGGCGGGACATTTCAAATACTGTACCTAGGGGCTTGATTTTTCTGGTCTTCCTAAATGCATGAGGTCTCTGTACTATACGGTTCTCTAATACATTCAGGTTCTTAAATACAGTCTCCACCTTGACCATTTTTAGATTTCCAAGCAAGTGTGAAAATCACTCAGTACTGTTTTAGAGTTTGTTGATACTTGTATACATCCGCGTGTTATTATATTTAAATGTACTTTTAAGAAGAAATACAACAGAAAATCAGCTTTTATAATTATGAATAGGAAATGTATGTCTTAGGGCATCTAATAAGAGCAAATTTTGAGAAAAATAAGAAAAATCATAAGTAAGGAGGAGAATTGCTTTACATATTGGAAAATTATCTTCTTTCATTGCACAAAGAATTTCTGTCCAAGAAACATCTCTTTTTGGCTGACTGCACCTAGTTATTATTAGCAGTAAACATTTCACCAGTTGTTCATAGAGTAAAGAACCAAACAAATTCATGAATCTTCCAACCTAAGGTAAGCTTTGATCCAACTCTGCAGTTAACCCCAAGATTAAATTCCATTTGAATATCTATGAACTTTTTTGCTCTTTTATACTTATTGATGATAAAGCACCTTCTCTGGCCATTTTGAAAAACATCTAAGTCTATCTAAAATTACTGTGAAAGGAGGATTTTATGATGGTGGTATCATAGCTACAAAGATACAGAACAATTTTTAAAAGAACAGTAGAGGCTCGTGTTCTTTCTTTTTTTTTTTTTTTTAATAGACACTGCTTACCTCACAGATTCCTTTGTGAAAATTAGAGGTTGAGTTTATAAAATTACCAGCCCTACCCATGTCAGATCTTCTCCACATATTTCAGCTCAAAAATTAGAGAGGGGACATTAAGCTTTATAGGAACCCACAATTACAAAGAAACAAATATGTGCAGAACTATTAGAGGTGCATTTGAAGAGAAATCTGTGAGAAAAAAGTGTTGATAACCAGACTGAAAACGTTTGCAGAATTGTAAAGAAGTGAGGGATTTGATTCTGCAGAGTCCCCATCGCTGGGGAGATGGTTTTAGGACCACGGCATATTGGGCTGTCTGGAATACACTGCCTGTGATCCCCTCTGGGCTAAATGGCTCTTACAAAAATGGGTCTGCGCAGGACTGAGTTTTTATGGCACATAGACACTGCTAAAAACAAGGAGGCCAGGGCTGACCTCCAGCACAGGTCTCCTGATGGTCCAAACCCCTCACAAGAGTAACTTATTCCCTGTGTTTGGTCCAGAGCACTCCAGCTAGCTCCTCCCAAGCCAATTTGCCCTTGGGAGCCAGCACTAAGCAGCACAGAGAGAAACCAAGATGTGGTCCATGGCCGGAGTTTGCTCTGGAAACTTTAGTAGTCTAGACACAGCCCCACCGCTATGCATCCTTATACCCCATTCCAAGACATGCTCAGCCTCACTGAAGGAGCAGCAAGAAGACAACAATTTGCAGGTATATATACTTACAGGTTAGTGGCTGCTCATATGGGAAAAGTATGGTGGGATTGTAGCAGCACTGGGACACTACACACTTACAATGGATGTTACTGTCATAACTCCTTATCATACCAGATTCATGTACATAAATCAGACTTTGTCTCATGGTAAAAATGTTTTTAGAGTCAGATTGTTGGGGGTTTTTTTGAAGCATGAACTGCTAATCCCAAAGCAGCCCTCCAAACACCCTTTACTGTTAGGGAGATGGGAATGCGTGGACAGATTTGGGAACTCTTGCTACTTTCCACCCCACCCTCCTTTTCCTCTTTAAGGGACCAAGTAAAACCCTTGGACGCCCCTTCTCTGTTGCGGGTGCCATCTAAGACGAGGTTGCAGGCAAAGGAAGCACATCCCTTTCTGGCTTGCTGATGGGTTTTTAAAGGTTAACAACCTCCACCTATTTTCTTCCTCTGATAGCAAAGGAAAGGGATGGTGAGTAGGTGAGAGAGAGCAGTTTGAGACCATAGCTCACAAGATGTGGCTTTACTCCCTCCTATCCTGGGGGATGGTGAGGAATTGAGGCAGGTAGAAAAAGCTAGTTCACTGGGTGAGAAGAAGGCAGCTAAAGGACTGATTATATATGGGCAGTCAGGAGGTTCTTCCTAGGGTTGCTTCATGGTCCTTCCTGCCTTCCCTTACCTTTGAGCAGAGCACAACTTCTGTCTAGGTAGAGGGGGCAAAGTGGGGTCCTACATTTTTGTTCAGATCAAAGAGTAGCTCCTCTTCTCTCATAGGGGAAGCCTCATCTTCCATTCTTGGAGAAAAGTAGGAAAAGTGCTGGCTGTGGGGAAGAGGAAGGTTGGGACATTGGAGTTCAGTGAGCATAATATAGAAATGAGGTGGGGTTATGGGAAGAGAAAAGAGAAAATTAGAAGCAGAGAGAAAGTCCAGGGAAAAGTTTAGGACCACACAGACAGGACAACAGAGAGGGAACCCATGCAGCCAGGAATGCTGAGGAAGAAGGAAAAGTTAGATATGAAAGTCATGTGTCACCTAGCCTTTGGTAGAAAATTGATGCCACAACCCTTCTCTCCCTTTTCTCTTTCTCTGTGTCACGTTGACACACAGAGAAGTGAGTTTTCAAGATTTTTCTAGACTACATGGGTGGACAGAAACAACATAAATACATTGGCATCTCCAGAGGACAGTTCATCCAGTTATCTTCAATACCTATTTTATGATGGAAATAAAAATGAAGTGGAAATGGAAATAAAAAGGTTTTGCATGTAAAGCATGAAAAAAAAATTAACAGGGGACCATTATTCTTTCTCAAAGTGCATTTACATTTCCAGAAGGACAGTAGTTTGTATGTGGTCCTAAAATGGGACCTCATGCCTGGCCATCTGTTAGTCTCATCTTGGCTTTCCCTCATTTTCATAGCCTAGTGTTGCATCCCTCCAGCCCATGTTCATTTCTTTATTTTTAATCAAGTATTAAAATATGTAGGAAAATGGCTGAGACCCTGGGGAACAACAAGTTCTTCGTGTGGTCTGAATGAATTTCCAAAAATGATCAGAAAATTCCTTCTCTTTCTCACACAGTGTTGTGACTTGACCTGTCTCTCTTCTCCTTTCAATATGTGATAACAGCACTAGAAGTTATACCTTTTAAAAGTTATAGTATTTTTAAAGTTTCCTCTGAAAAGTGAAGCTTCATTTTACTCCAATATCATCTATCTTTTTTTTTCTCCCCAGATGGAAAAAAACTCAGACATAACATGCCATTTGTACTAAGACACCCAATTCTTCCTGACTAGAGTGGTGCAAAGAGCTTGGTATCTCAAATGACATGGTAAATGAAGTCTTTCAATATGAGTAAAAAGTGTGTCTGTAGGGAAGTTGGTCTAAAAATCCATGCAAGATTTAGATGTTATGTTAATGCGCCATCAATCTCCTGTAAGGAGATGAAACGAAGAACTCATTTTGACTATCAAGAGACATCAGAAAATAAATTCCTGATTTAAATTTTCAAATACATATAGGGATTTTTAACTGTTTCGAGTTGCCCAAGTTGCTATTATAAAAGATTTTGGTGCTAAAAGCACTTCCTGAAAATCAAGGTCCTTTCAAACTGTCTCTGACCGAGTGCCGAGACACTGTGGAGGGCAGAAGCGGCGCTTGTCACACGTCTCTGAAGAAACACTTTTATTTGGAATTCTGAAGCGTGTCAGCAGCTCCTACTAAACACTTGCGCCTCTTGTTTTTTTCTCGAGACAGCTTGTGCAATGTGACATATAAGTCAGAAAAATGCAAAGACATTTACATATGCATTTAATACACGCAGAATAGACCCCAGGGTATGTATTAGACCAAATTAGGAGCCCAGTTGAGCTGGTTGAAACATCTTCCCTCTGTCAAACCCTGTTTTCAGCACCATTACTCAGACTCCAGGTAGACATAGGAGGGACCCTCCCTGACCTGGTGATGTGGAAATGTGACAGAACCCAAATTAAAGGCTTTCTGTACCTTTCTGGGGGAGAGGAAAGCTTAAATCCCGATCAATCACATCCCTATTAGAGGCCTTATCTAAAGTAGGATCTCATGGCCATTGCCTCCTGCTGTATCTGTATAGCTTGTAGGGAGAGGTGAATATTCAGGAGCTTAAGGAGCAAGAGAGACCCTGCAAAAGCTTGTGGCACTTGGCTGGGCTGTAGGCATACAGGCTTGAACTCTTCACTCTGCTCTGAGTGGAGCAGAGAGCCTCACAGCTTAACTCCGTCATAAGATGCCCTCACTCACGCTGCAGGCACTTTCTGATGGTTTTGTTTATTGTTTGTTTCCTCCCCCACAAAAAAAAACACCAGAGCTCTCATTTTTATTCTCCACCAGAAGCAAACCGCAGGCTGTCAAAACCTCTGCGAACTGCAGGCATCATCTCCTGGCCACCGTTCAGGTGCAGGGCTGCCCTTGGCACTTGGCTTGCTCTCCACAACGTATCCGTTGTTTCGGTGTAACACCACCCTCCCTCCTTTCCCTTTACTACCACTTGCACGCCCTCTACACTGAGCCTTCCTGGCAAGATGTCTGAAGAGTGAGTAAACAGAGGAATACATAAGAGTTTTCAGGGAGCTGCCACTTCTTTTCTCTTTCTGATTTGATCCTGCTTTGGTCTTAACTGTATTTTCTTTTTTTAAAATTTAGTTTTTGATTTTTTATAATTTTTTTCAGAAACAAAGAGAATGACTGCAAAAGCATGCTATTTAAATTGTAGAAAGAAGCAATGTAGGCATGACTGCATTCGGAAAGAAGAAAATAATTCAGAATAATTGAAAGGCAATGATGAGAGTGCTATATAACAATTGGGCAAAAAACAGCTGACATAATAAAGAGACACAGCAATTTTTAAAAGATCCTGGAGAGATACATTTCTCCATAATCGAAGAAAGCAATCCAGGCAATCTGGAAATCAGTAGGACTTTTAAAAGAAGGTCTTAACAGCCTTTCAAAAATGATTGTATTTTATTTGTGACAGCGAGCAAGAAATTCATAATAATATGATGCTCTAATGCTATTCCCTGTGTTAAGCAATTGCAGAGGCAGCTGAAAGCAATGTGGGAGAAGGGGAACCTCTTCTGCACATCAGAAAATGGCAGAATGTAGGTTGTTTATCCTAGATTTTTTAACCAGACAGCCCCTAGATCTTTTGCTAAGTCTTTAATGTTTTGTTATGAAAGGCAACTATCAGCTGAAAAACTCCAGGCCCATTGCTCACCTTCCTGCAACCAGGATCTGCCATCCAGTATTTAAAAAATGATGCCTAACATTTAGAACTTAAATTCCCTGGACCTCTCAGAGGACCTTTCTCCTCACTGTTTTATTGTGTCACTTAAAGCTGCTTTTGCTACACAAGCTAGAAGACATTTCTTCCTTCACACTGTGTTAGGTATCTGCATAGTCTTCAAAACCACTCGCCTCTAGTGAAGACTATGCAGTCAGTAGGCTTCACCGGAGGGCACGTAGAAGCAGAACAGTGCTGGGTGATGAGCACCCTGCCCTGAGAGCACCTACTGCCCATCTGGGGGTCGTAGGGGAAGCCTGTAGAGAGCAGATTCACCCAGTGGACCTTGTGGCCTTGTACACACCACCCAGAGTGTCCTGGGCTACCGTCCTATGAGTCTGAGGTGGCAGCTCGGGTCCGCTGTTCCAAACGTGGCTCAGCTCGGTTCATATTTGACTTAATAAAATCTCCATGAGAGACCATGAGAGGCACAAACAAACATGGATAAGTGTGTTTTTGTATTATGGTCATCTATTTGAAATGTTGCGCATGTCAAAACACCCTCTAAAAGTGTGGATATCTACTACTTTTTGAAGGTAAAAACCTTCTTAGCCTAAAAGGTCTCTTGGAATGCTATCACAGCGAGAAAGTTTAACAAAACAGAACTATTCACCAAAACCCTCAGTACAATGATAAGCTGTTTGTGTCATTCGTAGTACCACAACCCAGCTCTACAAGACAGCACACAAGTCAGCTTGCCAAAAAGTTTAATCTCTGGTGGCAAAGAGGAGCCGCTGTTTCACCTTTCTCAGGCTGGAAAAGCACCTCTCACCTTTCTCCTCTCTCCCTTCTGAGTACTCTCTGTACTCTTAAAAAAATGATGAGCAACCCCATGCACTGAAAATTCCTGCATAATGCCGAAATGCTAAACAAGAGAACTTTTTTTTTTTTTTTTCCTCAGCAAATATAAACACATTCCACTTGAAGGTACAGTTATAAAATAGCAAAGATATGATTAAAGAATTCCATGTGGATTCATTACAAGCTTTCATTTCTGGTAAACTAATAAAGCTTTCCAGCTCATTTAAAAAAAATAATCTCCCAACATTACACAGGAAGAAAAAATTATTACTCTTTGGGTCTCTGATAGGATATTAGCAGAAAGGCAAAATATTATCTATGCCAGATATACAAGCCAGTATTGCAGAAAAACTGATAAAGTATATCAAGTCCAGGCAAAAACATAACAAGCAAAAAGCAGAAAATCACTTGAACTGTAGCAAACTGATGGTAGACCCATAAATATAACTACTGAGTTCCCAGCCAAAGCAAAAACCTCAGAAACACATTTTCAGAGATATACAATTAAGACTGGGGGTGGAGGGAGGGAGGAAGAAGAGAGAGAGAAAATTAACAATAAGGCCAAAAGCTCTTTACAGAACTGTAATGAAGAAGGAAAAGAACACAAGGTACAATAATAAGCCAGATGAGGTAATAATATACCCTGAAAGAGTTGAGAAGAAGGAAAGTGGACAAGTCATTCCCAGTTCGACTCAGTTAGCAATTTAAAGAAGCAAGAAACAAATATATGTATGTGTATATATATGTTTAAAAACCCTTCCAGAGCACTGCCAAGATTCCTTGTGGTGCTATTTCTGTGCATACAAATATTCTTCCACAAATGCATGCAAGTGGCTACATGATGCAGGACATTAAGTACAGCAAACAAGTCTTGTCTCCATTCATGGCCTTTGAATTTCTCTAATATTGGGTTTCAGAATGTGGTGGTCTGAAGAAGAATTTGCTCGCTCCCAAAGATTTTCCTTAACGACTTAGAGAAAGGAAACAATACCAGTCATACCGCATGAACATTACATGGATGTTTCCATCCTAAGCACTGTCTGTGCAGGTTTTGTGTATTGGCAGCCCAATATGTAAGTTAATGTTTTATATACTTAGAGATGTCAAAAAAAAAACAACCATTGAGCCTTTCAGTGCATACATTTGAAGCTCCCAGGATGTATTTTGCAAGAGTCAAGTGAGCTGAGTTTGAAACATGTGTCTGGCAGGCTGTTTTCAAATCAGATTTTAAATTTCATGTAGATCTTATTTTTCCACCCCTAGTTGTGCTTGTGGCGCAGATCTGTCCTGAAGGAACATCTTTTGACTGTGCTTTGAAGAAAACAAAATCAAAAGGTGGAACTGTAGCTCAAGAAGGGAAGCAAGTCGTTCCCACACATTTATTGCCAAATAAGAGAAACATAAAGAGCTCTCTGGAGAGTTCTAGATACGTCTTGACCTGCTACGCTGCTTTTTGTTTTATAGTCCTCAGAGGGAAATTACATAGGGTTCACCTGGGCGAGCACATAATCATCCAGCTGCAGATTCATTCCACCTTGCTCTAGGTCCCTAAACAAAAGACTGTGTTGGGAGCAGACCTATCTTACCCTCTCTGTACAGCCAGTGGAGAGGGGGGAATTTCCAGATGATTTAAAAAAAGGTCTGAAT
>NW_009259336.1:1116520-1136903 GCF_000687185.1 Egretta garzetta
ATATGCGTCCCACTTAAAATGTCCCTAGGCATCCCACACTGAGGATCAGCTAGTTTCAATTTTTTTCTTTCTACTGTCAGTTCGTTTGACTTATAATAAGGTTTTGGATGGGCACTCTGTTAATTTTCTAAATTCATATTGGAAAAAGTGCTTGTTTTTAAGCTGTCCTTTGTGTTATTTTCCTTGTTCCCCTCCTTTTCAGTCTATTGCTTCCCACAGCGAGTAGGGCATAAAGGAAATAGCTCCATTTAGTGAGATACTGAATAATAAAATGTTAAGCAGTACACTAATTTTGTGGGGGAGCCACTGGGGATAAGGCACGTAGTGGTAGCAATACCGAAAGGCTCAACCTTGTAAAAATGGGGTTTGCAGGCTTTGTAATCCTCAGGCGCCATGTCCTCAACCCTCTGAATCTTCCCACTCTCCTGCACCTTCGTGGTGGATTTTTGCTCTGCTTATTTTTCCTGCAGAGATGGAGAGGCAGTACCTTCTGGTATGCTCTGCTGCTACTGCGACTAATGCTTGTGTTGTTTTAAAAATCCCACTTAATCCACTGCCTCCATCCAAGTCACAGCGAATTTCATCCCGTTCCCCTGAGTGCCTCCTTCCCGCTCCGGAGCACGTGCTAAAGCAAAGCTCATTCGCCGCGTTACACAACCCTGAATTACTCCAGGAATTAGGGCATTTCTGATCCTGCTGCTAATACTGGTGTTATACAATTGAGGCTCCCTCCAGATCTGCTTCTTCCCCAGGGCGGGTAATCGAAGTTGCTCGGAGGGACGTGCATGGCTCAGGGTTGCTGCCTGCCTGCTCCAGCTGCCAGGGCCTGATCCTGAGGAGCGCAGCTGAGATCAACCCTCTGGAGCAACCTGCTGCGCGGGGACCAGGAAGGCAGATGGGGCTACCAGAGATGCTCTGTGGCCAGCCCAGCATCACCAAAGATTCCGAGACCCAAGGACTATGTGGAAGCTCTCTGCCCCAGTAGAAAGTGACACCAGGCGCCCAGCTGGTCTCTAGATGAGCTTGCTCCTGATGGTTGTGCAGGATCTCGAAGGACTCTCTAGGCTGATCGAGTAGGAATTACAGATCAGAGAAATCCACCCGTGGCACAGACAGGATTTACCGAAAGTGGGGTTAGTGGTAGAGCGAGGGCCAGCAGAGATTCCTGGAGTCCAAAGCCTCTACCAGTGCTCTGATAATTGTTGGTTTTCTTATTTAACATCCAGCATATAGATGCAAAATTTTGAAGCAATGCTGATTAACTTTAGACCTGAGAGCCTAGTGGTTTTTCTGCTTATGAATAAGTAATGAAGGTGCTGGCAGCACGGTATTCACAGGCACCCATCCATGTCCCTGTGAGAGAAACAGAGAAAAGCAGGCTATCACTGTCTCTCAGCGATATCTTATTTATGTATCGGAAAGAAAACTAGAGTTTTGTGTTTGTGGTATTCTTTAAACTGATTTCGGGGTTATGTCTTAATTTACTCTTACCTCAAGAGTTAGGAAACAAACACTCCTTAAAACGCAGATTATAAAACACATACTTATGGCCATCTGGAAAACCATACTGATTGATTAAATTTCAATCTATCTGCTTTAAGCCCAGCTCACAGTAACTGCAATGATTGCAATTCCAGCTATGAGCTTTCTCTTCTTAAAACATTCCTCGCTGTTATCGGACCAATCACTCAGCAACTTTCACTTATTTCACGTATTTCAATGCCTGGGACGCATCTGATAGTCTGGAGCACAGCTCCGCAGAGAGAAGAAGAGGGGTTTGTGCCTGGTGACTCAGAACTATTAAAGAATACAAAGGTCCAGGCTCGGTGATGTAAACAGAGATACGCTTGCCGCATCCCACGTGCCTTAGAGCAGCTGAGAATGCGATCCAAAATATTGACCACAGTTCAATTATGTACTGATATGTTCTGTCTGACTTTATATAAATGTGCTTCTAATAATTTAATAAATAAGTAATTAGCCCTGAGGATATTTTGCGAGAACAGCCTGCTGGCATGCAAAACAAAATGTCGATTTTGTAAGTGTTCCAGCTGCCTGTGACAAAATACCAGTAAATTGTTTTAGTGCAGGAAGATTGCTGAAATTGTACATTTTTAGAATGTTAATAAAAAATGCATTTTGAAATCCAAAATTAATTGTGGAAATCTTTTATGGCTACCTAATCAATAACAAGAACTCTATTCTGCCTTTATCACTAAGGGAAACCAGGCAATGTTTTTTTTACACATATACTATGTGATGAAATACATATGCCTTGTTTAGAAAACTTTCAAAGATCTCACCAGCTTTGCCTGGAGCTAGTGTGGGTCAGTGCTTCCCCACATCTCACCATTATCTTTTCAACCATGCATTAAATACTTCTGATTAAATCATGTATCTTTGAATTTTCTAATAGCTCAAGGGATAGTTTGAAAAACAAAGTATGAGCGAAAAGCTCACTGAATATTATTCAATGTGCATTTCCCAATTATTCTACCAGTATAGTAGGTTCCAAACCACTAGCAAATTTGCCATAATAAAATTTTCTATCGACTTTCCTTTACGTATTGGTCTTGCCTCTACCATACCATTCTGAGCTCCTCCCAGCTGGATTCTTTTGCTGCTGGCAGGAGGCAAATATTTATCTGCTCCCTTCACAGTATTTGATTCGTGTAGTGCTTACCCTTTTTATTCAGTCTGTTAACTACTGGCATATCAAGTCAAAGTAACTGCAGGGGTCTATTCATGTAATATAGACATTGACTAAGAAGCAACTCACTTATCACATGGACCAGGTGTGCATAAGAAAACCTGCTAACAGATGGTAACTACAACTATCACTCATTAAAATCCTGATATTGAATTGAACCGTGTCATGTCCAAAAGGAAATCCACAGCTCAGGCAGATGAATCACTCCAAAAAGTTCTCACCTTTTTATTTTAAATGAGGTGAACTATTTCTTCTGGTCTTCTTTCTTGCTATAGTTGTAAAAAAAAAATTCTCTCAAAAAACATGAGGCAGAGGGATTAAAGTTATGAGAGTAGAATGCATAGGAAGAGAAAATATATTTTGAATTTCTGCATAAAAAACCTATCATAGTGGCAGTTTATCAATATCTGGGTTTAATAAACGATTGGGGAAATTGTTTTTTAAATATAAATGAGTACATAGGAAATGAGTAGTGAAAAATAAATCAAAAGAGAGACAAGATTTTCACCTGTCCTTACTTTGTCTGCTTAACTTGTTTATTTCTTGTCCTGTGATTTGCTTTTAAGTTCTCTTTTAGATCACAATCTTGCATAAGGTCCCAGTTTGGTATAAAACTCCTATCAATGTTTATAAGGGTTTGTAAGTGGGCCAGGGATCTGCCCATGGAAACTTTTCAGTCCCTGATGAGTCTTATTGATTTCACTGAGATTTAATGACCAACAGCAGCCCCTGTTAGCAGACATTAATAAAAAACTGAGATTGTACTCGAGCATCTTGGATTAGAGTGGTCGGCCAGTTCCCCAAGTGCCCCATGTGGTGGTTCAATTGCAAGGCAGTTTTAGGGGAAGATAAATTAGATTCCTTCCAAAGGCAACTAAACCAGAAGCTCTGCTCCAGCTGCACACCAGTGTATGCTCATCCTAAGTGGGGACATAAACATTAAAACCAACAACTGGCCCTTCATACAGCTTTGAACCACAGGATTTGTGGGGACGTTTGGTCCAGAGGACCAGCCTTAAGCTAGTCTCAAGCATGCATGGTTGTAAGGCCTTTGCTGTGAAGCACTGATTTGCTCCTGTTGCAATGAATTACTTGCTAGTGTAAACCTAGTCTTGATTAGGCATCTTCTGTGCTTTTTGGGCAGGATTTAATATAATTCATTTTAGCCATCTAAAAGTCATGCACCTCCTCCAGGCATTCTCATTGCCAGGTTAGGGCTTTCAGTTCTTTCCATCTGAAGACTGATAGGGGACATGGAATATCACATATTTAAGGTATAGGATGATGACCCTTGAGAGCTGCTTCTCTTCCTCCATGGGCTATCAAGGTAGGTAGTTTAATTAATGATCTATCACAGTTTGACATGTGAGATGGAGTTTCCTGAGTAAACTGTAATAAAAGAACAGATAAGAGCATGAATAGTCAGATGCAAATTCATGTTGGGGACATTAAACTCAAGCTCATACTTAAAGAAATACACTTTAAAAAGCAAAACCACCTATCCTGCCACCCATATAGCTGCCTGTGTTTAAAACTCAAAGAATGTTGTTAATTTGTTTTGTGCCTTTGATTTCTCTGTGGAAATAACCACCTTTATGTATGCTTATCTACTAGCTGATTTCATGTTCTGACAGCGAACAGCTTCTGAGCATATTTGGATAGAAATTTATAGTTACATTGGAAGAAAACACACAGGGACAATAACACTTCCCAAAATATGCAATAACACTTTCATGCAAAACACTTCAAAGAAATGTACATGAAAAAAAAAAAAAGGAAGAGAGAAAGAAAATTACCCTGAAGAAGTCAGCTGAGGGCTTTCCAACTGTGAGACTGTGCAAATTAAGATTCTTTTTTTTTTTTTCCAGCCTGCTTTTAAATGGCTCTGAGGACCCAGTAATCTTCCTTGCTGTCACAAATCCAGAGCTGGGGCATGTTCCAAACAAAGACCCTCCACAAATGGCTCCCTCTGGTGTGAAGCTGCACGTCTCAGCCTGTCCTGGGAACAGTTGCTCTTTAAGTTACGGTTTATATTTTTAACATGATGTATAACAGCCGTAGGAACATCAATCTGAAGATTATCTCGAACGTGACTTTGTAAGATCTGCACCAGCAACCCCTCATTATATGGGATGCTGAGGATGAAAGAAGAACTTGGATAATCCAGTGCCTGAGTTATTGAATACATGGTACTAATGTCCAGCCAAACTCAACTGGCTTGGGTTCATCAGGATAGATGAGCACTAGCCAAAGAGCTAGCATGACCCAAGACAGCTGCTGGAGAACCTCTCTGGTGCCTCTGTATCCATGTTTTCTAGCACCCTAAGGACCAGGAGAGGTTCTTAAACTGGCTACGGAATATCATGAGTACACAGAGGCAACTCAGGTCATGCAAGGCTAATAAACACCTGCTAGGTCCGAGCTGGTTGTGTAGCGTGTGTCATATTCTGTACTTGTTTGGATCCCAAGGATACGAAACAGAGCCGGCTGAGCTGGTTCTACCCCAAATTCATACATGTCCAGCAGGTTGTGTTAGTTTGGACTGTAGGACACACTGACGTGGCTACAATGCTTCTGAATATGAGCTGTCCCTAAGAAGCAGCATGTTCGTGTTCAGGAATTGCCGACACTGAGCTACTAAAGCAGACTCGACCTTGAATCAGCTTATATGACCCTGTGGTCCTGACCCACATAATCCTCAATCTGGATAAAACGTGCAGATAACTGAGAGTTGCCTGAAATTTATTACTCTTGTACTTGTATCCTTCAGAGCTTCTCTGCCTTCTTTATTGATTGTGACAGTTTCTTCCTGCAGTTATTTTTTCCTAAAACTCCAGGAGGAAAGGGGATGATACAGCAGCCGCAGCAGCATGGTGATGGCATCACCTGTGGTGAACCCGGATACTCCTCCTCAGAGTGCTTGCACAGACAGTTTTGGTAAGAATGGCGCTCTCTATGTCTGCAAGCAACATATGTGCTGCAGAGCCAGAGCTCCGCTCCAAGTCCCTTGGATGTGTGTGCTTGTCACATAAGGTACTGGATGAAGAACAAAGCCTTGCTTGGAAAGGAGCAATAACTCCTAAAAATTCAAGAAAAAATTTCTAGCAGCTTCAGCTGAGTCTAGACTAGAAGTAGGCTCTGACATCACCGGTTTCACAGCCCCAAGACTCTTGGATGCCTGGTTTTGCAGTGACCTGGCTTCAGCGCAGAAGTGGAAAAACAGATACGGGCTCAGCAAGTATGTTTTCTGCAAGCTTAGGGAACTTACTTGATAAGCCTAAATCCTCTTTAATGCTTAAAACTGAAATCTCCCATTCCTTGTAAAGAGGAGGAAGAAATCTTGGAAAGAGGAGAACCTACCTGATTTTCATGCAAAACAGCAAGAATGACCCTTACTAATGACACTGATGGCAGTTTTTACCGTAAGTGAGCCCGGAGATTTTTCCAGGGAATACCAACAGCATTCAGGTGTCTGTTTACCTACAGGTAGAAGTAATTCACCAGGAACAGATGCTCTTGACCACATGTGGGTGGCTAAACCTAAATGCCTGGGGACCTTTCAGGTTAATTAGGGAGGAATCTAGCAAACTTAAGCACATACAGTATTAGGCAGTTGTGGAAAGCAGGTGAGCTGAACTTTCATCTCAGATCAGACCAGGGTTTGGGAAATAATGACCTAAGCTAAGTAGAGTTTAGGACACTTTTATCCTACCCCTAACTGCAACTGGATTCTGACTATTGGGCTGCAGATTATAGAAAATAACCACTCTTCAGCAGGCAGTTTGGATTTGTTTTGGGCAACAATCAATCACACTCAGTTCATCGCAGGGAGGAAAGACATGGCTGTGGCATAGAGAGGCACAAGGGTGGGAGGGGAAAGTGCCCCAGGGCTGGCTGTCCAAGGACTTCCTCACGCTCATCACCACACTATATGAATTGTTGGCAGAAGACTAGGTCTCAGAGATGAGAACAAACACAAAGTGCAATTAACCTCAATGGAAAGCCAAAGAAACCAAGGCACAGAATGAGGCACAGCTTGCCCGAGACCATCAGGAGGGCAGCGGCAAAGCCTACATATCTTGACATCTAGTCCATGTGTCAAACTCTATCTAGCTTACAACTCTTTCGATGCAGGCGTTCGTACATTAGCATTGAATTTGAAAATGATAGCAAAGGAGACATTTTGGGAGAAATGAGTACAAGCTCCCTTTTGGCTCTGGAAGGTCTGGAAGAGCTTCTCTCCAGGTGAGTGCAGAAAGAATGGCTGTGCTCTGCTCTAAGCTGTTGAGAAACACATTATAGGAGCCATATTAGCACAACACTGGTTTGTAGTTAGTAGAGGCTGCATTAGATGATGCCAAGAGCTATGCTGAGAGGCCCACAGAGTTTCTGGACTGGCTCACAGTCATATCTGGCCACAAGCTGAATGATGGTGTTTAACAACCCCTCAAGCAGAAATACTCCAGGATGCCAGTTTTCTGCTGTCCTGTTCAGTGCTCTCTCTCTGGGCTGGTGAGCATTTCTGGAGAACAGCCAAAGATTTGATTACCAGTATAAGCAAGAGAAAATAAATATAATGGTTCTGGCTAACCCAAAAGGCAAAGGAATTCTGTGATTCATCCTAATAATTATAATGTCTTTGAAAATATTTTGAAAAGGAATATATTCAACACTTTGGAAATAAATATATTGTATGCATTTTCATTTTTAAGCTGCCATGGAATGTTAATGGTGACAAAATATTTGTGTTATACAGCCAGTATGCGAATATAAATATTTTCTTAGTGAATTTTCTACAGTTTTATAGTGTTTGGGAACTTTTAAGTGAAATTAAATATATATTTAGGTCTGGTCTTCAGAAATCATAATAAAAACTGTTTTCTGCAATGGAAAATATCAGAACAGACTACTTCTAAGAGGCATTAAAGTATTGCTGAAGAAGCATGATTTTTACACTACTTAGGTTAAAAGACAGAAGCATGAAAAATGAAGCTTTAGAAACATCAAGCTCAGGCGTAACTTCATTCATGTGACTAATTCCATTTAATTAACAGGAGAAAGTGTGTAAATAGAATTGCTTCCACATGTAACTATCATCAGGGCTAGGTCTTAAGCATATATGCCCAAGAATCTGCTGAGCAGGATATGACTTGGGGCCGGGGCCTCAACCTGCTGAATACACCAATCACTGTGGCCAGAGTCAGTCCTTGGGAGACCTGTTCTGCCTGCTCACCTGCAAAACACCCTGGATATCCCATCCAGTTGTCACCAACGTCTGAAGCATCCCAGACTGTATTCCTCTGCAAAATCATCAGCAAAATACAGCAAGGGGTAACACCTCAAAGCAGCACTACTTACCCAAATGGAGCAAGAACCAAAAAACTATACTCTGTCCAAGTAAAATTGCAGGTGATAATTTATTTCAGTAAAACATAATTAGTGGGATTGGAACTTGGCCAGGAGCCTCAGGTAAACATTCCTTTTAAAAATAGGAATTGGGCATTATTCTAATGAGTTTTTAAAATTAGTCTCAAATGTACGTACTCTCTCTCGTTGCCTAGAATATTTCACATACAGTTAAGTGCAGTATAGGTGCTGTGCGCACGAGTAATATTTGGTGCAAAGGACAGCTTGAAGTGACCTCAAGGTTTTTCAAAAAAGGTGATATTTCTGTGCCATTAGTCGTGCCTATTGTTATTGGGACATGGCCAAAGGAAAGGTACAAAACTGGCACCTCTGCAAGCACAGGTGTAATAACCATAAGTGGCAGGACTTGATTGTTTCTTCTCGCTGGGTGTGAAAAACAATGCAGACAATCAATGACTTTTATTTTTAGATATTTTTCTTTTCAATCTTGTGCTCTTACATGGCTTACAACTTTTCTGATGGTCAGTGCTCCCTAAGGCCATTTTTTAAAATCAAAGCATGGAATTTACAGCCCAATATGGGTAACAGTTGTAGAGATTCATGTTACTTTTCAAACAAAAAATCAGCACCCCTTTTGCAGGTGTTCTTGAAAGATTTGCATGTCTCAAGCAATTTCACATGTCACTAACATCCCCGCATGATAATATAGCAACCGTGGAAAATGTCTACTTCCTGGGATTTTGGGGGTTTGCAGTCCCATCTGTTACATTTCACAGTTCATCACTAAGAATATGAGTTATATGATAAGTTGTGGAAAGTGATTATGAAAATACATAGTAAAGTCCTCTGACAGAAGCAAATGTAGTAACGGTGAGGGTCAGGTGGGGGATATGACAGCTTCAGTAAGAGTCTGTCAGAAAGGTCTTCTGGAAAAAGTCTTGTCCATCTGCCAAACATACAAGATAATTGACATTTTGGATGTTCCTGCCAGCTGTCTCAACAGTTCAGGATCGAACGGGGGCAATTCACAGTCATCGAGAAGCAGAAATACATGTTGTAATGCGGGAACTGGAAAACATGACAGGTGACATTTCTTAATGACTGGTAATGATACTTAAGAGATTTTAAGTATTGTAACTATAATCCAGCCATTTTGGAACACTCAAGTTGAAATCCAAATTAATTTTAACACTTTTGTCGTGGTTTAACCCCAGCTAGCAATTAAGCACCACAGAGCCACTTGCTCACACCCCACTGGTGGGATGAGAGAGAGAATTGGAAGGGTAAAAGACAGAAAAATCATTGGTTGAGATAAAGAGAGTTGAATAAGTAAAGCAAAAGCCACACATGCAAGCAAAGCAAAACAAGGAGTTCATGCACTGTTTCCCAACAGCAGGCAGGTGTTCAGCCATCTCCAAGAAAGCAGGGCTCCATCACACGTAACGGTTACTTGGGAAGACAGACACCATCAGTCCTAACGTCCCCCCTTCCTTCTTCTTCCCCCAGCTTTATATGCTGAGCATGACATCATATGGTCTGGAATACCCCTTTGGTCAGCTGGGGTCAGATGTCCCAGCTGCATCCCCTCCCAACTTCTTGTGCAACCCCAGCCTCCTTGCAGGAGGGGAGGTGAGAGAAGCAGAAAAGGCCTTGACTCTGTGTAAGCACTGCTCAGCAGTAACTAAAACATCTCTGTATTACCAACACTGTTTTCAGCAGAAATCCAAACCATAGCCCCGTACTAGCTACTACAAAGAAAATTAACTCTACCCCAGCCAAAACCAACACAACTTTCTAAAAATGCCCTGAGATGATCTACCATCACTCCAGAGTACATCCTCACTCAACATCTAATGCTGACATGTTATGTTTCGGTCTGCTGATACCCCCATACCTTGGATTACTACTGACAATAAAGAACAAAAAATAAAGAGGAAGTAAATTTTTAAGATCTCTGGCTTTCCAGTAGATATGGAAAAACTATACCTTCTAGAAATGTCTGAACATCTTACATTAACTTACTCATAATGCACAAAACCCCAGAATAAGTCATTAAATCCTCTTCTTCCATTATATCATCATACCACCCTCTGAGGATGAAATGCTTTCTACCATATCAGCAATTAAGAAACCTAACAAATGGCACTTCTTAATTTACAGAGACAGATCTCTTGAACAATAGAGTTGTAAAACGAGAAGTTGAGGAACAATCTGAAACATTTGCCACATTTTAACAGCAACAGAATTAATAACATTCTCCGTCACCCACCCAAGCATTCTGCCAACACTTCAAAAGGGTAAATGGAGTGGCTTGGATAATTATAGATGTGTCATCCTGATGTCAATACCAGGCAAAATAGTCCAGTAGGTGGACATGACTCAATTAATAAATAATTAAAGAAAAACCATGCACCTGAGGTGAGTTGATATAGTTTATGAAAAATAAAACTCAACAAGCTACCATTACAGAAAGATGTTCCACACTTGTATGGAATGTGCCAGCTCCAACACAAAGTCTGTCCCTGATTCACTGTTATGTATACAGCACCTTGCAGCAGAGGGACTTGTTCCCTGAGCAGCAGCTTGTTGCTCTCAGAAGGAATATCTCTGTTGTCCTTTGACCAGCTCCTCTGCTGACGCAGCCTGCAGGAGCTCAGCTGGCTTCAGCATAGCTGTGCTCTTTCACATCCCAAGTCCAGATTTTAAATAAATAAATAAATAAATAAATAATTCCATTACTTCAGCAATTCAGTCAAGTGGAGCTGGCCTTGCTGGCCTTTTCATTGCTGCCAGTTTCTTGCACAGTGTTACCTAAATTGAAGTAAATATTTTGTGATAGCCAGGAGAGACCTGTATTAAACCTCTTGATCTTCCCCTTGCGCAAATGCTCTTCTCAATTTAAGCTCTGTTCCGCTCACTAATACCAGTTAAAGTGTGTCAGGTTTGGACAATGCAATGGATGCCCAGGAGGAGAGAATTCAGAGCACTGTATGAGTTCAGAGAGTAGATCTTTTGGGGCTTCCAAAATACTCACTCAAGCTCATTCCAATAGTAATACAGAGTCCCAGGTGCATCAGACTGGACGAGATGAGCTAATGTTCAGCCACAGATTGTGGGCAATGTAAGATGACGCATTAGATGTTTTCCTTTATCATGATTGCTCATGTGTAACCATTACGCAGACCATTACTTCACAAAACACTGGCGAGCCAAAAATCACTCATAATGACAGGATATGTTTAGTAAAGTGACATGTGGAAGACTACAGCACTAGTACATTGAAAATTTTTCCATCTAAATTACAACATGAATTAATTCAGTTATTTCCCCCATCACCACCTGTGGATCTCTGATCCTCATTCAGTTTTGCATGGGTGAAGCAGCACAGCAGAACAGGCCTGTATTAGAGTCAGAGTGCAGCTGTGCACTGTAGTTCATCATAATCTGTTGACTATGAAATGTTCTTAATTGGAAGTAGCTGGCAGACAACATGGCAGATGTTTACAGAATGATGGTATTAATTTGTTGGCGATTTTGTTCAAGTTGTTTTATTAAAGACCCTAGTCCTCACGTCCTGTCCCAAATGAAGGGAAAATAAAATGTGCTAGGGATGAATCAAGCAAGCTTATAAATGCCACAGGTACAGAGTAGGAAAACTACTGGCCTGCACCGAGTCAAATCGGGTGATCAGTTGACTCCTGAGCAGGCAAGCAGGAGAGACCAAGCTTGCCTCTGCTCCCTCCAAGAACATTGATGTGCAGCCCTTCCTCCAGCTGGGACAAACCTGCAGTGATTCAGAGGGAGAAAAAAAAAGTACAGAAGCATACAAATATATCTGGACATTAAACATAAAAAAAGAGTGGGAAATCCTCCCCAGCAACCTGCTGAAGATATGACATATGGGATGTGTCAAAATGTGGAAGTTCCAAGCATGTTGAGCTAAATGCCTAGCTTCATGTTTTCACCATAGATCATAAAGGACATAGAGAAAAAAACACAGTCCACAGATCTGTTGGTTCCAGCACCTCAGGAAGTCACCAGAGTAACCTTCACTCTTTAATCCAGCTTCTGGATTAGAGCACATCCTTAGCAATATTTCTGACTGTATTTAAGAGAGTCTGAATCTACTACCATCCCAGTTAAGCTTTTTGAGTGCTTAACTAACTTTATGGCTAGGAAAATGCAATTAACATCCAGGCCAAGTTTGTCTAAATTGAACTTCAAGCCATTACCTCTTGTTAAACCTTTGACAAGAAGATTGGAAGGCATCCCACTATCAGGTCTCATCATACACACTAGCAAATGGGATGCATGACCTCTACTCTTCAATGAATTTAGAAAGTTGTACACCTTAACCCTTAGGAAATGTTTGTCTTCCAACCCTTAGGTCCCATTTTTAGCCACACTGGTATTTCCACATTCTTCTTGAAACAGTGGATATTAGAAAATGCTTGGTATCACAGGAACAGCCTTGTCAAAGCTGTGTGGACGGCCATGGCGTTTCCCTGTCTTTATGGGATATTCTCCTTTCTGTATTCCAGGATCACAGGTGCTATTTTGCCACTGCACTGTTCTGAGATTCATTTTTTCAAAGATAATGATAATAGGTCTTTCTTCTAACCACTTTTTCCATGGGGAATGGTCAAGATAAATCTCACCTAACTTTATACCCCTCAACTACGGCCCCTGATCGCATCTAAGTTGGTAGTGTAAGACTAAAAGGCTAAATAATTAAAGACTTGTAATCAAAGAATTAACAAACACTGGTCAGAACGCATGGCTCTGTTGAGAGCCTAACATAAGGCTGAGTGTATCCAGGGTGAAGCCCACCTTCCTGTGGAAGGAATTGTTTCTTTGCCTCTTTGTTTCTAGAGGAATTGCCTCATTCGTGTCTGTACTGAAACACATTTTATGGGATTGTGACTGTTTAAGTAGGCAATTATATCGGTGCTGCCTGTATTATGTTTCCTTCTATATTTTTTAACTCAACAAACTTTGTGTTGCCTAAGAACCCAATCTGAAAACACTTTGTATGATTCTCGATGTAAATGCAAATGCTGAACAGTGCCAGCTTAAAGAGTCAGGGCTGGAAACAGATCTGTTCTTCCTTTGTAGCAACTGCTTGAGATCTCTCCAGGAGCCACTTTACAACATGCTTGTTACGTGTTATGCTGCGTTAATTTTATATAATTCATTTTTCTTAATCAAAATGTCATGGATAGAAAGTCAAATGCCTTGGAGAAATCCAAGTATGTGACATCAGTATACTTCCCATTGTCTGCCAGCTTCAGAACAAAAGACAACAAACAAAACCTACCTTCCAACCAAAATACTTACAGCTTCTAACTCTTTGTTCTGCCATCCAAAACCCATGCCCCTGTA
Source organism: Egretta garzetta (assembly GCF_000687185.1). Taxonomy (NCBI): domain Eukaryota; kingdom Metazoa; phylum Chordata; class Aves; order Pelecaniformes; family Ardeidae; genus Egretta; species Egretta garzetta. Next base: position 1,129,980 of record NW_009259336.1, read on the forward strand.
TTTTCTAATCAACGCTGTCAGGATAATTACCTGATAGCTACCTGTGTCATTCCTTTCATCATTTTCAAACCCCAGACCAGTACCAAGAGTTTTTAAATCCTCAGGAATTCCTCCAGTTTTCCACGTTTTGCTAAAAATTTACCTTCAAAGATCTTGGCTGACTTCGTTATGACTTTCAGATGCAAGTTCTCCAGCAGATGTTGCCTCCCCTCCTCTACAGTTACAGATGGTAACTTCTCTGTGCCATCCACGGCACTGCATGTAATGGACACAACTTCCAGCGTCTCTTCAAATACAGAAGAAAAACAGCTGTTGAGCACATCCAACCTCTTTCATTCATTCCTCACACCTTCGCTACCTGCATATAACATTCATATCTGACAGGGATTCTTCCTTTCACAAACATTTATTTTCTTGTCTTTGAACCTATTGTCTCAGATTGGAATACTTTTCCCTTCGAATGGTGTATTTTCTGTGGGTTTTCTGAGTTGCATTACAAATCTCTCCATAATGGGCATATAAGGCGCAAGTTTCATTAAATCCTGTATTACAATTCAGCAGTGAAACAGAATAATTATTGCTCTGTTAACTTTTGTTTTTTATGATTACTCATAAGGATAATGCAGAATCATGGCACAGTCTCTGCTTCCTTCTGTTTCACATGATAAAACAGAAGAAGGGAGTTATTAAATTTGTACTTCCTCTTTAATAGTATTAACTTAATTTTCTTCCTTCAAATCTTGTTGGACAAATATCTATCCACAATCAAAAGCTCCAAACTATACTACCAGAGCTGTACGAAACAAGTTGCACTGCCACTAGATTTTGGATGCCTGCATGGGGCATCCCCTACCTACCACACTATCTACAACAGTCCTTCCTGCTCTGTCACCTAACTGTCGTTGCAGATACTTAAGACCATTTGGCTGTTTTCAGGCTGATACTCTTTCACCCTTTAGCTCAGTATAAGAAGACTCAGCCACTAAAGCTCTACCTGACCTATTTGAGGAGGTTATTAACAACACTTCTGCATTTGTCCATACTTGATCTCATGAGGAAGAAAAAATACAGTAAGCAAAACCCCAAACTTCTTGCCAGCTTTTTTATTTAGTTAATTAGTTATTATGTATTTATTTAATTATTCTCCCGGAATTTCCAGTTTGTGAGAAATTTCCAAAAATCTGAAATGGAAGTTAGATCTGATTCAGAACTCTATTTTGAGAATAAACAAAAAATGAACTTCCCGAGTAGAAGACACCCTGCATTTTGAGAAGATGTCAAGTTTTGAAACAAAATTTGACTTCCATTTTTTGTGCTACTGCTCATTCAGGTCTTCACAGAATATTGGGAAGACAGTCTTGAGCAATTTCTCACCAAGTTTAAAGCAGGAACTGCAGGAAATTTCATGGAGGAACAGCAAAATATACCATAGCAAAAAAACCCATTTATTGAACTATGCAATTATTATAATTAATAATACTGCTATTAACAAAAGGCACTTCTCTGCCAAAGCTTCAGGCACTCTTCAAGTCGTTAAAAGAAATCACAATAATTATCAAAGGAAATATACAGCCTGGTAGAACTCTGAGAAGGAAAATAGTCATTATATCAGCCAGTTCATTCTCTCTTTGCCAATGGAGGACTGTAGTATTAAATACAAATTAATCTTCAATATTTGGATGCAGGTTTCCAACTTTTCTTCAGCACAGCTACAACTATTTCTGCATAAGAGTAATGAAATCTTGGCGCTCTGGCCCTCAGCTTGAGAATCTCTCCAAAAGCCAGACTTTTCTCTGTGTGTGCCCAGATAAATGTACTTAAATGGAATTGTTTGCATTGCTTTTTTTTCTGTTGCACTTGTTCTCCTGAGAGAAGTCCTATATAAGAAAGGGTATTTTGCATACAGTGTTGCAAAATGGGGCATCTCCATACAGTACAGCTAGGTTATTTCAGTAGAACAGGAAGTAAATCATGGCTTTTTTTTTTCATTTGCTTGCAGCTGTCTGAATAAATTGCCAGTATGCCCCAGCTGCTTCAAAGTTGCATTCTCTATATGCATATTCTTATTGTCAATAAAATAATTAATTTATAGTGGCACAAAGGGACTGATCCAGCTGAGGTCTTAAATGATGCTTCCAAGTGTAACTCTTGAATGCTTCACTTGTAGGCACCAGGGTCCAGGATTCATTCCACCTGACTTGGAAATGCTCATCTAGGCAGTGTGAAAATGAGTCTCTCCTGTCTCCAACACATGTCTTAGATTTGTACGTGGCAGGGCCCTTTGAATCCTCTGGATCAGGCTATTCTGTTCTGTCAAACTCTGAAACTCAATGTGTTGTAGGCTGGATCTAAGCCCCAAAACTACTCAGACCGGTGTTTTGGGGCATGCTCAGGCATGCAGGCACCAAGGCAACTCTCAGGTCAAACAGCAAAATGGTTCAGCAAGTCTAGTGAGCTCAGTAAGGTTAGGCCGAGCTAGCCTGAGGTTTTTGTTTCCTGAGGTTTTTGTTTGTTTGGCTTTTGGATCAGATGCACCTGAAGTTCAACAGTCTCCTGTCTTAGACTTCTCTGACCTTTTGTTTTTAATTTGTGGAGCTGAATCAAAGTTACTTACATGAATGGGATACTTAGCATGTACCTGAGAGGAGAACCTGGTCTTCCAGTTCAATGCCCTCAATACTTAGGAAAAGGAGGCATACAGCAGAATTTTCTGGTCTATTGCATGCTGCCACCAGATTGCAAGGTAGACTTAGTTAATGAGGACAAAGACAAGGCCTACACTAGAATATCTTTTAGGTGGTTCTCTTTTTCCCGTTTTCACACTCTTGACATTGGCTTATAAAACCTATTTTAAGAATGAAGGCCTGGGTTGTCAAGTCCAGATCTCTGATGATTAGATAGGCAATTCCTATAAGAACGTTATTATTCCTTGATTGTGATTATGAGTCACTTTCAGTTTGCTCAGTCTGCGGAGGCCCCCTTTGCAGGTGGAAACAAGTCACAGATTCATTTATTCAGGTCTTATTTTTTGCTGTCCTGTCAAAAATATGTACACTGCAAATCTCCTTTTTATTTCAGAAACACTTGTGGGGGGAGGCGCATACGTGTCACTTCCAACAGGCATTCAGCTTTCACCTGCCAAACCCTTAAGATCTCTTCTCCATTCCAGTACCTGCACAGTCACGCAAAGTCCTCCCTCAAAAAAAAAAAAAAAAGAAGAAAAAAGAATAGGTTTCAAATAAAACAAACAAAGGAGTTGATATTGATCTAAGCTGTCTACAGAGGAAAGTAATTAAAAGGCTGATTATTGCTCCTATGATGCAATTTTGAGAATCAGCACAATAGATTCTCCACCTTGTTTATCCTGCTATGCCCAAATAAATAAAATCCAGCTTTTAAAATTATTTAGCTCTCTGTTTCATTTAGTGGTATCCTCTGGGATTGCCTTGTGTACATGAATAGGACCTATTTGCTTTTATAGCTTCTTCTCTTATTTATAAGCTCACCCAGGTAGTAGAGTGAATACAAAACCAATGACATGGTGCTCAACTAATTATCAGTCACTTTCTATTCCAGCTGTTTACAGGAAAAAAAACCAACACCATGACCTATTTGAAGATCTTCTGTGTTTGCTAGGTAATACTATACAGTTACTTTAATTCAGTTTAGAGAACGCTGGACTGCCACTGATCTTACAGATGTTGGTGGTGAAACTCCAGCTGGCTCTAATGAAAGCAGTTTGAGCTCTGGTGAGGACTTCTGGAAATTCCACCTTTAATTGCCAGAGTGGCAGTTTTTATGAGAGGAAAGGTTTCCCCTCCTGCAGCATTCACCACCTCCACAGCAGCTCGCAGAAGGCTGTCTCAGGGACCACAGTAATTTCCCCATGACATTTCAGTGACTCCGGATGCTCAGGCACTCTGCCCCAGGAAATCCTTGCCTCAAGCACCACTGTGGTCCCTTGCCATCAACCCACCGCTGTGCTGAAGAATCTGTGTGCTTGAAGTTAAATATGGACTTTCCTAGAGTCCCCTAAATTAATTTTAGACACCAGTGTAGGGTAAACGGTGAGAAGCTTCAGCCCAGGCTTTTAAACTCCCAGTCTGCCTGATCTACCCTCCTACACCTCCGTTGGGAAGGAGGAGAGCAGATGGCCACAAGGGCTGTTTAGTCTGGCCATTTTTGCGTTCTTCACTGAGTCATTTATAAGTCTGTCTGTTTTTCAGCTTCTTTGCAAGACAGTGTGATTGCTCTTCCCTGTAAAGGCCTTCCAAAAGTACAATTGCACCATTAGCAAATAACATTAAGGCACTTCTAAAGTCAGTGCTAAATCATACTGGCTGGTTTCCATAGAAGTTTATTGCCTTCACTGAATGAGAGCACATTACTGCTTTGGTTATGCTGGACTCCTTCACTGCAATTTGTCTGCCCTAAGCTAGGGATCCAAAGTACATGTAGACATCTATTCCAGTTAGATGCTTGCACTTAGCTGCAATACAGTTGCCTGCAGGAGACACTTAATTCTTCCATACACCCACTATCAACACTCACGGTCTTCATCTCAGTGGTTTTCTCAGTTAGGACAACAGACTTTCCAGCTACTCCAGATAGACTTCTGCAGGATTTAAGTCAGTACTACTAGGCAAGTAGATGGTCCACGTGGAATTGGCAGCTATGAAGCCTGGCCTGTAGGTGACCCTTGTCCTTACGGAGAGGCAGCTGAGGCCAGGTATGATATTCTAGGACATCTCTGATTATACTAGATACATGTGTTTATATAAATGAATTGAGACTTAAACATCTTATCAATTCTTCTGCCCACAACCACTTGCTGACAAGTTGTACCTCAGCCAGCCTGCGGATAGCTGTGAACAGCTCTCTGCCCACCACAAGCAGCTAATGAGTTTAATTCCGAATTGCACAGGAAAAGAAAACAAAACCCCTCAGCTCTGTGGTCTCCCTTCCTAGCTGTGTAAGACCTTTCATGCATGTCTTAATATGCTCTAAATCACTGACTCCAACCCCTTAGCAGGCCCCTAGCTTTTGGTAAAGTGAGGTAAAATAGAAACTGCTTCAAGTTTTGAAAAGACATGTCGATGAACCTGATGCTGAAGGCCTGGGCCACCAAAGTGCAAGAATGGAGGAGTTGCTCTACCACCTAATGGCTAGTACATTTAATAAAAACCCTTGAGGCCATTTTCTAGTACTGATGCCAGATGAAATGGGATAATTCACGTCTACACAGTTCAACTCTCTTGGTCCCCAAAATAGGATAGCAGCATCCAGCTGCCTGTTGGGAAAGATCTCTGGGCCATGCTAACTCCTTAAGGATGCTTGGGTGTTGTTTGGAAGAATGCTGGCTCAGGCCCATTTGACCTCATTTGCCCATCAATAGTATAAAGGCTTCTGGGTCCTAATAGGTTTTGCCAAGGCTTAGGGACATATGTTGTTATGGATGAGTGTGCTGCAAATGCTGCCACGGATGTGTGAAGATTTCCAAGCACCTGAATTTGGTCACTTACTGGACATAAAGCCAGGGGAGTGGTGGTAGCATGGGGATGAGATGACCCAATGACAAATATTTGGGTGCCTGAAGCAGCCCGGCTACCTGAGACAGGGCAGCCAAATCCCACTCTAATGCAGCACCTCCTCATAAGAGATAAACAAGCTGTGTTGCATAGCACTGGGACAGTTTGATTGCATGTAGATAGGGCACAGGCAGAAGAATTAATGGGGCAATGCTGCTCTTTGGAAAAAGAAATAGGTCATCAGTGGCATCATCTCACACTGTTTCTATTTATCTCTCTCTTCTCAGTTTTCTAGTGGCATAGAGGTAGTTATCCCTTCTCCTTTACTGTGGTTATCTTTCATCCTCCCCTCGACTTAAAGTCTACCTCTCCATATCAAATAAACCCACAACCTGAATTAAATTTGTGAAGAAACTATATGACAATGAGCAGTGGCAGCATCTTTTTTACTAATATTTCTTATAATTACTTCCTCTTGAGTACATGTTCCAGTTTCCTATGTCGCTATTATTTGAGACTATATAAAAATCAAGATGTAAAAAATAAGTTTCTTGTTGACTGTCAGCTGCTTCTGACATTTTATCTTGGGCAATCTTTTTGAAAACTGCTTGTGAAGAACTTGCTTTCTGGATTTCTTCCCAGAAAATTTCTAATTTCTCTTTCACTGCATTCTTAAGAGCATCCTTGTTCTCACACATAGTCACTGTAGACAACAATGTCTCTAATTTTGCAGTCCCTGTGTAGATGAACTGTATGGCTTTAACAGATGCTTCCATTTGGGGAAGAAAGGAGCCAGTTGCAAGCAGCTATCTCTAAATGATTTTACACTTATCTTCTGCTAAAATCAGCATAATTTTCTAAAGGTTAATTAGCATAAATTCATTTTGTGGTTGATAAGAGGCAGCTGTTGTTAAGAACAGTGAATGAAGACATTTTTAGGATGGTGGACTTTAAAGCACTTGAGCCTAGATGAAGGCAGTCTAATTCTATCTATTTCCCTATACCTTGTGTCTCCTTTTGGTGGTCCCTGTGTCTCCAGGGACACAGGACACACTAAGCACACTATAAGGGCCTATAGGTCAAGTTTTCACTGTCTGACCCTGTACTTTGGTGTCCAGATGTTACAGTGACCAGTGCCTCTCAAGTTCTTCAGCTACTTGTCAGCAAGTGATTTACAAATTTGCTTACTGGTGCCTCATGAGTTACTTCAGGTTTTTGTTTAGGTTTTTTTGCTGCTGCTTATTTCTATGTATCAGAATTCAGAGGTTACCTGAAGTGCCATGGGACGAAGCACTGTGTGCACTTTTTCTGAGTATCTAAGTGAGATTGTGTGCAATGGTGGCAAAACTAGGGCTCCACTAATAAGATTTCAAGCCTTGCTCTGGATTTACTTCAA
>NW_009259336.1:1137055-1140948 GCF_000687185.1 Egretta garzetta
TAAATGCATATGTGGTTATGTGAGCTGAGATCTGACCTAGATCTGATACTAAACACATTGTTCCCTTTTGTGCTGCTGGCTACAGAAGCATTGTATCTTAACCAATCTTGCTGCAGCAGCCAACTCCTTATCTTCGTCTTTGAACAGATTCTTAGTCTTGGATAACGATGTGTTACTGTCGGTCAGATAACACTGGCTTTTGAGGAGCTGTTGCAAGCAGCTACAGCCTTTGCCCTCTGCCTAGTTTTCAGTCAAATGTTGGGTAAGAGATTTCCAAAGGAAGACATTTTCATTATGTTGTTCCTGACCAGATCTTTCACAAGACTGCTGTATAGCTTTGGGGAAAAAAAAATAAATGTTACTCTAGGAAAAAAAATACCCAGCAGAATCTCTATCACCGATTTCACATAAAAAGGAAGATAACTCCCATGGTCAACTTCATACTGCTGAGCAGGGAAGAGATAACACCTAACAGGAGAAAGTTCAGCACAGAAGGTACACTGATAGGTAAGAATGCCTCTCAGATACTTTAGCATAAAAAACTCCACTTTGGTGTAATATAAACCAACGCAGAAAGCTTTACAGTTAAAACTTTGAAACCATGAGTATTAAGGCCTGAATGTTCTCATAAAAGTCCCCATAATAATTTTATCACAAACGCATCTACTCTTTCATAACTTTACATTAAGTCATGTACAAAGACTCATCAAATAGAAGTAAAGAGTCTTCTGGCAAAAAAAAAAAAATCCTTAAAATGTTTACCTAGCCATAACTAATAGCTTTTGATTGTTCCTTAGTAAGCTTGGAAGCCATTATAGAAAGCGCAATTAAGAGTCTTGACATTTACTGTGTGTTCCAGTTCAAATTTACTAATGGATACAATTCAGTTCCTTTTTGCACCACACAATGCCACAAATTCAGCTCAGAGTAATGCAGACTTCCAAGGGTGAGCTGGGAATAATTACACAGAAGGTCAAAAGCCTCTTGCCCTGCAATAAGTACCATTTCTGACAGGCTTGCTAGTTTGTTTAAATAGAACATTATAATCAAGCAGATATTGGAAAAGATCTCAAGGAGATTACTTTCATACAATATAGAGTCACCCTCATAAAGAAAAGTATACCTCGTTCTCAGTTATGTGGAAGGTCATCAAGAAAGAAGGGCCTTTTAATACTGAGGCGCAACTGCACTTCTGGGCATTGCGAGCTGCAACTCCTTGTCCAAAGTAGGATTTTATTGTCAAACTTGAAGCTAACAGTGTGCTGAACATCTGGTCCAGTGCAAACAGGCCACATAAGTATCTTCAAACCAGCCTCCCTGCATGAAAGAAGCAATAGTTTTGTGAATGAAACCGGATACTGAAGAATTAGAAGTGCAGATACTTCTCTGGTCACGTTGCAGAGAAAGGATGGGGGAGGAGGAGTAGAAGAGATGCTGATTACAACATGCTGTCTACATAAACCAAACATGTGTGGAGGTGTGGGAACATGCATATAAACCTTTCTCCAGAGTTTGTTTTTTTCATTAAAATGAAGAAAACTGAAAAATGTGTTCCTTCCTCTCCCTTTCTCTACCTAACAATTCTTGCTGAGCAAAGTCCTGGGCAGACACGGATGTCACTGTTTTGACTGATAATCAAGTTCTTGTAAGAAAATAGCACAACTAATTTATCGGTATTTAAGAACAAAGACCTGTACCAGGCTGATATGGGAAAGCCCTCAGAGAGTCATAGACTTGCTGCAGGATCGGTGGTATAGCTATATTGAAAGGAGTACAGCAACAGGCAACAGGTAGGCAGCCATCACCGTGGTGAAAGCAGTTTAGGGCATTAATGACATTCCTCTACACAGAGCGGCATTACTCTTTCTTCTTTTTTTTTGACTTTTTTTTTTTATTTATTCCAAGTATCTGAGGTACTCACATTCAACCAAAAAGAAGTGCCATTCGGTGATTTGAGTAACAAACATCTCGTGAACTCCTGAAGCACTCCAGCTTTGAAAGAAAAACCAGTAGAAACTTTTGCCAGTTTGCTGCAAAACTGCCAAGAACTCTCCATTCACTATTAATTGTTTTTATCAGAGAGGGAAGTTGGCTAAAAGCCTGAACAAAGAGGTGGGTCTTCAGTTCCTTGCTGAACATGGGGAAGCTCAGGTTTAGATGTGTTTCTAGAAGCAGGAAGAACTCTTAAGGTAGGAATTATCTGTCCTCCGCAACACCACACCCAGACTTCCTTCTACCCCTATCGCTGCAGCTCGCTGAAAGAGCATGGGTGGCACAGAAGAGAAAGTCCTCACCATCTGGTCTCTGGCTCAGGTCATGATCACCACATGACACTTCATCTAGTGATATTCTCTCATCATCCTGTTTTACACAAAAGCTTTTAGTCCCCTTGACTCATAGCCCCATACAGAGCGTGCAGTCCGTTTAGTCCATATAGGACTAGGATGATAGCAATGAGGTCTGCGTGTAGCCAGAGACCATGAGATCATAGCTGTTCTGCTGCAATAATCTCCCGCTTGCAGCATGTGTCACAGCTATGAACCGTTTGGCCTGTAAATCAACAGGTTTGATCTTGCCTCTGGATGATTCCTGAATAGGTTGCTGAAAGGCTCTCAAAAGCACCTCCACCTTTTAAACGGGCTCCACCCTTTTTACTCACAGTGGGCTATGAGGAAGTTGCTGCCTTTTTTTATTTGTTGCTTAAGCTGACTTTTTGAAGACCATAAATGTATTTAACGCCATACATAAATTGTGGGGCTTCCTGCAAGTCTCACAACAAAAGAGTGCTTTAGTGTTACCTTTGAGACATGGGAGAGGGTGTAGGCTCTGTTTGTTTCGGGATTCAAAATGTGCACACATATAGGGGGAGCCCACTGTTGACTCATGGACCTTTAGAAATTTTACTTCCAAATATAGAAATCATTCACTTGTATTTCTGACCATGTCTGAATCAACTCAAAAAAACCAGGATCATGACAGTTTTGTAACTGATGCCATCTTAAGGACAAATTGATTGACACAAGTCACATTTTTGGGGAGGGTTATTCGTAAACACATACATTTTGACACAGCAGGTCAAGTGAGTAATATGTCATACCTCAGCACTGCAAAGCTCTGGCCTGCGATGGAGATGATTCCTTGGTACGGTATTTTCTTCAGCTGCTTGAGTGAATCTGTTATGTATCTGTAGGTTCATGCCTGTGGAGCAAGATGTTACTTAGTTCCAATTCCACAGGTAATTTTTATTTAAATAAAAGTGCCACGGATTTTGCTTCCCCCCCCTCCCAGTTAGCCACATGTACATGTGCTCAGCATTCTTTGACCAAGGCACGCTGCAGCTGCACCTGTAGCTGTGAATACACAATCCCACCTCCTGTCCACCTGAGATCCTCATATGCAACCTGCAAAAAGTCTGGCCGGGTCTGCTTGGCCAGACCTCCTCATGTGCACTCTGACCTTCTCATGGCATGGTGACAGTTTACGAAAGTGCTGGACATGCCTGAACACATAGAGCTGTTCTAAATGCTCTGAAAGAAAGTCTCCCATTGTGCCAACCTTGTGGCCTCCCAGATGGTCAAGACCAGATTTGGCTTTTGGATGGCCTCAAGTAACCCTTGAGATGCAGAGCACCTGCATCAATATACCTACATGTTCTTACCAAGCAGAATTTTCTCTTGGCTTATACAATGGAAACTAGAAGTAGGTGTGCCAACATGTATCAGTAGAGAAATGCACCTCTAATCCACAAATGTTTGCTTTATAAAGATTGAAGTATTGTAAAAGCCATTCCTTTATGCAATGCAGCCTACATATTATAGGGCTCAAGAGACAAGTCATGGATTAAGCGCATTACCACACAATGGACATATGTCAGTTTGGTTTTTATCACTGCA
>NW_009259336.1:1141004-1157001 GCF_000687185.1 Egretta garzetta
TTAACATTAAGTGAACACTAAAAGAACTAGAGGTATGTAGAATATAAAGTGACTCAGGTATTCCAGGTAACCCATGACATATTGTACAGTAATTATACTAATATTTCTGGCTGGCTAATAGAAGTTGCAGGAGAAACTGCTCTTCACAAATTTTGGATAAGAAACTGGAAACGTCTGGGCTGGCTGCACGTTAACCTTAGTGCAGTAAGTATAGACAACTTCTTTTACTATTAATGACATGATCTATGCCAGTAAACATCTTCCAAAATGCAAGGAGCACAAATTATAACTGCTTTCATAAGTCGTATAACAAGGTATGCACTGTTCTCCAGTCTCACATAATCACGGAAATATCATCACTGCAGTAGTTTGCCTCCCTCTGGATTTTTCCCCTTTACATGCTTATGGCTGACAGTTTGCTTTGCTTTACTTTATTCACTAATGTGGTTAAAATTTGTAACCCTCTTGATGACTGCCATGGTTACAGAGCACATCTCTTTCAACAGGTTCCTTTTTCCTGGCTGTAATACAATGTCTCTGATTCATAGGCTGCAGGATAGTGGTGGTGAAATCACTGGAGTTTACCATCCCTTGGCACCGGGGACCAAACTGAGAGCTGGTGTAAACTGGGGATTACCAGGGCGTGGAGAATACCATCCCTGACTTTGGCTTTTGAGATTCAGTTTCTTTGTCAGTATTTTTCTCTTCCGTTGCCTTTCAGAAACTAGGAGAGGAATGCAAGTGTTTCCATATCACAGTGTATAATTTAACAGAAGACTAATATTTTGTCTGGCAGCCTTTGTAGCTTGTAAGGATGATTTCTTACACCAAGCTTCCCCTTCCTTTCTCCCTCTCTCCCCCATCCCTCTGAGTTTAAGTGTGATGTTTTGAAAAGCAAAGCTATTTGACCACAGAGTCCTTTCTAGCATTTAATAAATTAGGCATGGGTTAATGTGGCAAATGTCTTCGGTACACGCTCCTCTTTTTCACTTTGCTTTACCAAAGTCTGTTTTACTAAAAACATGTCCATTTAAATTGACTGAAAGTGTTCCATTGAGGCTGACTTTTAATGAAAAGGGTTTTTTTCAAGGGAGTTTTCAGGGTGGAGGGTAGAGAAAGAGGGGAAAAGGCTTTTTCTGACGCTAAAAATCAAAGGTATTTTTATTTAATAATGGATACTTTGTAAACTGAAGATCTTCAGTGTGTAGATCCCAAGGCAACTGCTTCAGTATCCCACAGAGATCTGTTTGTGCCTTAATTGTCCTCTCCAGGTGTGTTGCTTGGACTACATTTCCCATCATTCACAATAGCCAGGAGGCCCATGAGGCGGTGTAGCGAGAAACAGCACTGCATGAGTGATGTTCTCTGCAGTGTTGAGCTCGCAGAAACACTCCAGTTACAGTTCCTATAAGGAACCTTGATACCTTTATCATATAGAAAAAGATACTTTCCAGACAACATTTCACAGTTTGGAAACCAAACTCTGCTTTTGCAATGGTCCTTATAAAAACAATGGCAGTGATAATAATAATAATGGTGAAAATAATATCTTCATGGGAAAAGAAATCCCATTTTCTGATTATTTCTACTATTCCCATCTTTGTCAATGTTTTCTCATTGACAAAACGCTCAAAGAAAAGGTGAGCCTGACATGAGCAGTGAAGAATCCAGAAATCTACACTGGGGGCCTGTTTTTAGCAATTCCTTTCATCAGTGATCTCAGCTTCCTTTCCAGATGAAATTAAGCTTCTGGAATACCCACTTAATATCCTTTCTCAGGCATAGTAAATCAACTTTGCATTAAAAATATGGAACGACTGCAACTTGCTGCCTGTACAATTTTTTCCTGCCATACAGTACCACCACCCTTTTGGTTACAAAATTAAATTTAAATAATGCTGCCATGTTTCTCTTGACTGAATGAAGTATAAATATTGATCAAAGCTTCCATCAGCTTAAAATATCAGAAATTGAAAATGGTGCTGCCAAAAAGATGGGTATTTAATATACTGCTCGGTACTTCCCTGTTTTCCCCCTTTGTGTTTATCGATGCATTATTTTTTCCTTGTTGCACCAGCGTATTTTTATTATTTAAGCAAATTATCATGGCTGAGGTAAGTAACACAATTATTCTTTGTTAGCTGGCACATCGCCATTCCTTTCATGTGCTCAAGAGTCAGCTATGAATTATAAGGATGTAACGTCCCTGAAGGATTTAGTGGTGACATCATAAATCCTCACTCAGATGAAGACACTAATATGTGCTGTTGCCGGTGATTTGCTGACACCACTGATAGTTAAGGGCACAAATAAAGATGTCTTTCTTGGCATAGTACCATGGAAGCCAAAGCAACTGTGAAAGAGAACACCTGCCAGGTGAATATCAACTCCTTTGGAAATGCATCTGTTAAACAGGGAACAATAGACCTACCTAATGAATGATGCTTTTCTGTGCTCATCATGTGCTTTGAAAACCACGGTCAGTTGCATATAAAAAGAAAAAAAAAATGTGTTTGAGGGTTCTGGCAATAGTTTGTTAATTAGTTCAGCTTAGCTAAAGCAGTTCTGGAGTAGCTTGGGGGTCACCATGGCACAAGCATGTGGCTGGATTGGACCCAGCACAAAGTAGGACCCTGTTGGACTAGTTGCCTGTATGAGCTTCCTTCCTACCCCTTCTCCAGTGGAGGGTCATGCCTGACCTTCTCTGGCCCCAGGTAATCTATTTGTGCAATTCACCAAAATACCCGACCGGCACAATCTGCAGGCCACAGAGGAGGTTTGGCCATGTCTTGTCAACATGATGTATGGCAGTACTGATCCACCCCTTCACTCTACCCATCACCCCTGCATCCTGCTTAAGCTTTCCAAAAAGAAATTTAAGTTGCAGCACAAATTCATAAAACACTGGTTGGCCTTTAAACTGATTCCTTTAAACATACCCTAAAAACCAGTGTCCCCTATGCTGCCTCCCTGCATCACCATTGCTCAGGACACCTTTGTTCCAGGACCTTGCAACCTCTATTAATCTCTTTTTAACAGGTCTCACATTTCTCCCCACCCGTCTCTGACACCCAGGTCTTCCTTTCCTTTAATAAAATCCCACCCAGGAGCCTGCTGAATCCCACACCACCACTGGGAAGCTGAAGATCCCAGATTTTGATTCAGGAACTGCATGTGGCTCTTGGGCAGCAGTATGGAAATCTTTTAAAAGTACATTATTACTTTATTAAAGTACATTAGGATTTTAATTACTCAGGTTAGTCCAATCTGTCAGGTAGCATTATCAGTATCATCATAAAAACCTTCATGTTAGCGTTCAAACTTTGAACTTGGCTTAAAAACCATTAACTTTGTAGAAATCTGTTCCTTCTATTTGCCTTCTCTGTTCTTGAACAATTTCAATTTTAAAATTTTCTCTGCAGCCCCGAGAATGACCATTTCCTGCCCCTAGCTCAAATGGGAGCCGAGTCTCACAATGCCACGTGACTCCAAAAGCTCTGGCTTTGAAAGCAAGCCAAAATATCTGCCTTCTGCTGTGCAAAATATAGATGCTATTCAAATACTGCATATAAAATACATTTTATATTATCTTGACAATGAATATGTTTGTTCAGTGTATCAAGCAGTGCTTGGCTTCCTTATGCCATATGGTGCAGTTTTATTAATAGTACAGATTTTCATCTAATTTACCCAAAAGCTTTCCAACCTCCTGCTTGTGTAAAATACCTGAGACGCCGACCTACAGCTCAATCCAGACCATACCTGTTTTAAGCACTTCACATGAATTTCTATCCAATTTCTATCTATTCTGAGCTTGCTGGGACCTGTCAGTGTTTCTACTTTGTTCTTCGCTGCAAAGCATTGATATGACATTTGTAAACGTTGCCAGATGAATCGGTGGCCTGGGTTTGGTACATAATTCAGAACTTCAGTTTTTCAAGCCCTCTGAAGCAGCAGCCAGCATTGGAGCCAAGGTCTAATATCATTAGTGTATTAATTTATGTCAGTGGTTGAGTCATTTTTTTTTTTTTTACCACATTTCACAGAAAATCTCCTACCACCAGCAATTGATCAAACATGACAAGCTCCCTCTTGGCTATCGCCCGTGATACAGGCTACTTAACTCCTGTATTCCTTCCCAGAATGGAAACTGCGGCTTTTGGTGAAATAAAGGAGCTTCTGTTTCTCTGCCACTGTCAGAAATGGAAATTCAGAGCAATCTTTTCATCAGCTTGAAATGCCAGATCAGATTAAAAGCCCCGATGCCAAGAGGAGGGCATCTGATGCACTGCTTTGAACTGCAGTTCTTCATGCTCTTCGGTCCACCACTTCGTAGCAGCACCTCAGCCTTCCTGTCACTCCCCTCATTAGAGCAGTGCTAAAGTGTCAAATCATTAACAGAGGCTGAGGTCTTCTGGAAACAGCCCCACTAGGGCAAATTCAACGCTGCTGTAGGGCTGCCAGGCTAAGGGGGTTACCTCAAGGAGGAAAGGACACCGTGGGGGACATACACTGAAACTCACAGGGCGCACACAGGCTACTCGGTGGTCACATAAATTGGACATTGGCACCTCTCACTTGGGGAGAGTGAGCGGCTTTCAGGTCAGCTCAGTTCCTGCTACCCACCATACATGGACTTTTCAACGGGGTGTAGGAGCCACACCATATGCACTCATTGGACTAGCTGGGCTAATTAACGTTGGCATTATTCTCCATGGGCTGTAGAGCAGTGCCTCCAAATCACTCACTGATCTCTTGATCCTGGACATCTTAAGGGTTGTGATAACTAAACTGGGCATGAGTAACAGGGCACATCACAGCCAGCAGCCTGAGGAATCAACCACCATCCTTCTTGGATGCGGTCTCATTACTAAACCTTCCCTGCTTTTCACACGCACATGGAGTGCCTGGTATGAAGTGTGTTGTTGTCATAATGAAATCATGGGGAATCAGATGGAAAAATGTGTGTTCGAGCACTTAAAGCTAGACTTGTAGACCACAAAACAGACTTCACAAGTAGAGGTCAAGGTGGCACCAATTAAGACAAGATTATATTTAATGGAGAGTCACCTGGATTGAATTAAGTGTATTTTCTTGGACCTAGCAGGCTGGAATCAGGATAAACAAACTGCTCCAGAATTCCTAGGTGACCTTCTAATAATTATGACCAAATTTGAGTTTCAAGTCTTCAGAGCCCCCAAATTATCTTTTATATAAGAACACACATTGCTACTCGGGAGGTCTGTTTGTTGTGATGAACAGAGCATAAAATAAATCCCTTGCACACAATACTGCAGGTGGAGGCTGCAAAGCAGTTTCTCTGACCAATAGAGCTAATGGGCCTCCAGTGTAAAACACATTTTTGTAACTCCCTTTCTTCAGACCTTCTTTTGTTGTGAGAAACACAATGCCAAAAGCACTTAATGGCTTTGTTTTCCAGTCCATAAACTGCTGACATGTCACTGGTGTTGTGGTTAAGCATACATGGTAAGTCCACCAGAGTTCAAGCTCCTGCTACAGTTAAGCACCGGGGCCACTGCTTCTCTTTTTGTTGCAAGCTTTGTTGTTGTTGTTGTACGTTTAAAATATGAAACCATACCTCTGCATGGAAACACAGAATAAAACCATGACACATGTGCTTCTCAATCTTGCAGGTTCCACCTGTGGCATCTTTGCCCCTTATGCAGAGAGGGTGCCCGGGAGAGGAACAGGAAGTTGTACAAATAGGCTGAATCAAATTCCTGTTTGTTTGCCAGTCTTGGACTGCATAATCTACTCATTCACATTAAGGTGAGCATCAGTCAATCATTGTTCACCAGGAAAGAGTTTCTTTTGAAAATGTGTTGGTTCACTGAGCTCCACTTATCCAGCTAAGACATTTCAATACCTACTTAATGAGCTCGTGAAGGTTTTCACACCCTTAATGGGTGTCAAGTTATTTGGACCTTATGCATCCCTGGCAGCTTCTTAGTGAATACACAGTCTTGTCAGCTATCACCATTTTCTGTTAGCAGCGAAAACAAGAAAAGCTCAATATCTCCAGGCAGATGCTGTAGGGGGCTTCCTTAAAGTTCACTAGAAGTGTCTAAAATTCATGGTTTCAATTAAGACTGGACTAGATCGCAATTTCAAATAAGAAAACATGCCTTGTGGACCTGAAGTGGTTTCATACAGGCTTTTCAAGAGTTAGCCCAACTTCCAATCTCTTAAGAAACTTAAACTACCTGTCGTAAGAAGAAATAAATGTCACTTGCAATATTTACTTCACTTGTTGTTGATTTGAACCTTTAATCCTGTGGCTCATGGTCTTGCCCACTAGGATTAGAAATACTGGTTTTGTACTACAAAAGAATGGGAAGACCTAGGTTTTCACATGGGATGCAAAATGCTTGGTCTTTCTCTAATAAAGCTGGAGATAAATCTGGTACAATTAACACTTCAGATAAGATTGTACAAGTTTTTGAAATATGTATTTGTTTAGTTTGAATCTTGGGGATAGGGAACCATATTTTAACAGAAGAGAAAAAACACCATCATCAATAGTTGTTACAAAGCTTGCAAAGACATTTCTTAAAAACCTTTATGTGGGACGTACAGATAAAGGTGTAATGAAGGTATAAATGGTTATGTTTGACACCATCTGATTCAGTCTTTCACAGTCTAATTACTTCCAAACCTTAGTGCTGCCACCGTCCTCTTTCCCCCTAACCCTGACCCTGAGGATCACTGTATAATCGTACTTCGCCCTCACCTCAGCCCCAGGGTTATTAATACTGCCCTGTGTCCTTTCATCACTTTTCCTGACTTCACATTCCACTTCTGTCTTAGTCCTTGGTTCATGCTATAGGTGCCTTACCATCTCTTCTTACTGCCATTACTTCTTTCTTCTCCCCCCAGCCCCACCACCCTCTGCTAGGTAGGAATTAAAGGCAACAACCTCAGGTAGACCCAGATGAATCTCTGTAACACCAGGCCTAGACAAAGGCCAGAAAACCTGTTGACTTGGGCTAACAAGTGTGGTGTGAGGCTTGCCTCCCCGGGCAGGAACTGGTGACTTGTATTATCTGGTAGTGCTTTTTGTGGTTGTGAGTAATGGAGCCGTTTGCAACAGGATGCTGAGAAACCCCGAGTTCTGCATCCTGTGCTCCTTCCACGTATAAAAGCACCATCTCAGACTCTAGCTACTACGTTATCATCATAACTCAATATTTTACATGAGAGTTATTAAATACTTCCCGTCCGTGTCCCTTGTGAACTTTAAGCTTACGGTGTCCCGTGCAGATGCTGCTTGCAGTCAGCATAGTACATCTACTCCAAAGATAGGACACATGTTGGACATTGTGCACAGGGAACAAGATGCATTTGAGGGCCTTTGGCTTTGGCATGAAGTGCCAAAACGGCCCCAAATCCGCTACTTTATATACATTGTCTCTGGAAGAAAAACATCAGCTTCTGAGGCAAATTTGGGACAAGGATAAGTCTTCCACCACAAGTGACAGGGAACTCCCTGGAGACATCTAGGAACAGGAATCAGTGATTCACGTCTTAGGGGAGATTCACCTTGAGAGCACACCGCAGTATTACGGTTCCTGTCCATGCCGCCTCCTGACACTCACGATCCCTATTTCTACCAAAGAGGTTAAATGATCAGTCCTTCAGCACCACACCGGGTGGTAATCCCGCTGCCCTCTCCAGTGGGAGTGCAGGAGGGACTCCAAAGCTGCTGCTCCTCCGGAACAAGGGTCATCCTGGGCTCTGGGGAGCCTTCCCGCCCGGCACCAGAGGAGCAGGCACCGCAGAGCACGGAGCCCGGCTGCCCCCGCTGCCCTCCCACACCACCCCTGCCCACCCCGTGCCCTGCTGCCACACCTCGGAGTGCGCACAGCCTTCCTCCTCCTGCAGCTATAAACCCAGGACTGCGGTGGCCCGCAGCAGACCCTGGTTTCTGCCCCAGACACAGGAAAACACAGAGAAAATAATCTGTGGCACAGGGGTACACACACACGGGGCCCAAAAGAGCTCCATGTGTTATGCAGCACGGACACGGCCAGCCTTTAATAGGGGCTGGCACCAAGCGGTGTGGATGTGGGCCAGCCTTCACCCCATGCCTTCGGGAGTGGGGGCTGCACCCCAGCCCTGCTGTGCTGAGCTGCAGAGACAGTCTTTCAACCTACCAGAAATAGGAATCTGAAATCAGAAGCCCAAATGAGAAATAGAAAGGAATTACAAAGAAAAAAAAATAATTTGGTTTTGTATATTTATTAAGCCTTTCCCGCTTCCTACAGCAAGGTGTCACCTTCCACTGTGTCTTTGCTAAGTGGCTATCTAACTACTGGGTATCACCACCGAGTTACAGCCAGTGAACTCACTTTTGGTGACTACTGCTCTGAGCTGAATTCAAGCTCAAAATTGCTGGCAGTGCTGCCCCTACTTCCTACCCATAACCTCCCTGCTAGGACAGTCCAGGAAAATATTTCGAGCCCTGAAACCTCCTTAAAGTTTATGGGTACACAGCCATCAA
This sequence comes from Egretta garzetta, assembly GCF_000687185.1. Classification (NCBI taxonomy): domain Eukaryota; kingdom Metazoa; phylum Chordata; class Aves; order Pelecaniformes; family Ardeidae; genus Egretta; species Egretta garzetta. The sequence goes on from NW_009259336.1 coordinate 1,149,526, forward strand.
TGTGAATCAAACCAAAGCTGTCAGTCCCAAAGGGCCACATTAATTTTCCCACAAAAAAACATGACCGTAGCACTTCTGTCCCACACTTGGCAGGTTATTAATTTATTTTAATTTGCAGTAACCGTGACTGAGTTACATTCATCTTCCCAGATGTTGTTAGGGATGAAAGCTCAAGGAATAAGCCCTTTCTGCTGTTGATGTGCTGTGTGCCAAACCTCATCTTGAGCCCCTGGCTCCCGCTGTACTTTTCTTGTGTCTGTACTGCTGCTTTGTGATAAATGAAACTTGCAGAATCACACGTACCGTGGTAGAGGAACAAGCATCTTGTCTGGGGAGCGGTCAGTGCCGGAGGCTAGAAACTTGGGTTGTGTGTACATCTGTGGAGGCTCATGTAATAACTACAGCAAAGCTATTATAACTAAAGCAAAGGTGCTGAGGCTTTGATTACAAATGTCAAACAAAACGGGAAACAAAGCAAGGCTGAGGAAGGAAAAGGGCCCCATCCCCACGTTCTCCTCCCCCCGTCTCGTCACAACGGGCTGCTTTTCTTCCTTTGTTTTATTTGCTCTAAAAGCCTTTGCAGTCTTCCCTTCTTGGCACGTTTGTAGCGTCCTGGGAAGCACAGAGTTTACTCTCAGTTACACTGAAAAGCCCCAGATGGTATAAATGATCGTTTGTAAATAAACGAATAATCAGAACCAAAAAGCTCTGCAGAAACCCTCTACCAGCCTTTTCTAATTTTTTATAAAACACCTCAGAAGCAGATTGCATACTTCACCAGCCGACTGAAACAGCCGTGTTACCAATTTGCACGTACAGAGGTCCGTTTCATTTCGGCTAATCCCAGGTTTTCGAGCACCAGGAAGCTCCTTCCTCCAGGCTGCCACTTCCCCTGGAAGCGGGGACGTACCAGACCTCCGCTTGCCGGAGGAGAGAGGAGGCACGCGGGGAGCAGCCCCCGGTTTCCCGCCCACATCACTTACCTGCGAGCCCATCCGCCAGCCTGACGGCCAGGCCCCTAGCATGGCCGAGGCCAAAACCTCGGCTTCGTGTCCCTGCTGTCCCCTGGGGCTCTGCGTCTTCCTCCTCTGCCTCCCTCCAGGCCCGGGTGCTGCGGTGGCGGTGCTGCGTGCATGACCCCCGGCTGCCCGGGTGACCTGGTGTCCCTGTCTGGCGGCGGCCATGCTGTCCCCTACCGGGTGCACTTTGCAGTCTGGGCTTGGGCTGAGCTCATGCTGCCTGTGGGGGAGATGAGAACAGGTCAGGTCTGGGGTGCACCCGGGGCTTTGGGGCGCCCCTTGAAGCACCAGCTCAGGTGTGGGAGACAGGCATAGATGTCCGAGCATTCATTTCCTCCCTTTGGGCTCTTGGTTCTATCACCTTAAAATAAAGGGCCTCGAAACTGCTGTGCAGCTTTTGCATAGTTACGTGGACGCCTGGCTCCTGAGGTATCCCCAGTAATGTTCCTGGCACCCACAGGCGTGAATTTGTACAGGTACCCCAATTACCTTTAGAAGGAACTAGTCAGTACGTACATGCATGCATGCATACATACATAAAGCGCATGCATGTGTGTGTATATGTATGTACTAAGCAGAGAGAGAGAGAGAGATATGTACTTGCATGCCTGTACGTACTACCAGCCAGACCTCTGACGTCAGTGTAGGCATAGCTGATATTTAAGAACAAATGAGGAATTAAAGCAGCTTTATCTGCTGGATAAAGCCATAGCCGGGGAACAGTTGCATCCTGCTTCCCGCAACAGCCGGCCCTCTCTTTCGGTGGCTGCGACACTTTTCCACCAGGCTGTGGAGGCCGGAGAGGAAGCTGTTCCCCAGGAAATCCTCTGCCCTCCTGGCCTCGGCCACACGCAGATGGGCTCCATGCCATCCCAGTGATGAAGCGATTTTGGCCCGCTCCCCTCCCGAGTCTGCTGGTTGCTTGGACATGGCGACGCGTGGTTGCATCAGCCAGGGATGGACCCACCTCTGTCGAAATGAAACGGCACAGCAGGACGGCCACGCTCGCGCTGGTGGAAAGGGTTGAGATTTTCCTGCCTCAAAATCAGACCTGGTGTGCTAGCGAAGGTGCTACAATGGTTATTTTATTTATGCTACTTGCAGTAGTTTCTTTTTCTACATACAGGACCTATTTAATGAATTGAAATGAAGGAATTTAATTTTACGAATGCATTTAACTATCCTTCTTTTCCAGCCAGAGACTGCTGGACGGAGACAGAAAACTCCTTTCCAGAGCTGCAGGCTTCCTTGTTTTCATTGGGTACCCAGTGACAGCATTCAGCCACCAGCGGTGCCACATACGCTATGTCACATGTGTCACATTTACAATCTCGTTGATGTCAGGAGAGGGAAATTTAGTAACTCCTTACAGACGGCATACCAGAGCCTCTTCACGGCATTGCATTAGTAAGAAACACAGAGGGGAGCCCATAATAAATGTTACAAGGGGAAATACCTTTGACTGATAAGGAGCTGAGCAGATGACAAATCACAAAAGCCTCCAGTGAACCCCTCAGGAGCAGATAACCTTGAAACGTACCTGTATATAAAGATTAAACAGCAACCCGAGCACAGCAGAGATTTATAGAGCTTTGCAAGTGTCTTGGTTTCGCTGTTTGCTTTTGTAGTCCTTTCTGGACTTTATTGTTAGTTTCTGTCTGTTAATATTCTGTACAGGCCCAAAAATACAGGCGTAGAGAAGTCACCCCTGAAAAAAAAAAAAAGAATTTATTTGAAATATTTTACAAGAAGATTTTATAGATCAGTATCCCCAGCGAATGAGAAAGATAACCAGGAAAGGGCACAGTTACACCTGTGAGCGAGGTTGTGCAAAGGTATAAAAAAACCCATGAAGGATAAAATATATTGACATATTTGAGCTTACTGGCTAAATCTGGTTATTCATTCCTCCGTAAGTGGCAGCCCTAGTTATTATGGGCTATATATTTTTGCTAAGACAAATATGCGAGGCAGTAAATGCCTTCGTTAGTATGCTTCAACAGGAAGGGTAGTGGCTACTGCTGCTATTTGGGGCCTCTCAGGGGGAAAAAAAAAGGTAAAAAAAATCATAGAACCATAGAATGTTTTGGGTTGGAAGGGACCTCTAGAGCTCATCTAGTCCAACCCCCCTGCAGGGAGCAGGGACACCCCTAACTAGATCAGGTTGCTCAGAGCCCCGTCCAGCCTGGTCTTGAATGTTTCCAGGGATGGGGCCTCCACTACCTCTCTGGGCAACCTGTTCCAGTGTTTCACCACCCTCATTGTAAAGAATTTCTTCCTTATATCCAGTCTAAACCTACCCTGGTTTAGTTTAAAACCATTACCCCTTGTCTTGTCACTGCTGGCCCTACTAAAAAGATTGTCCCCATACTTGCTTCATTTACTCTAGGCTCCCACATCTCAGCCATTTGAAGCTGAATATGTCTTCCTCCCCCACATAAAACTTCATTGCAAGAGGTGTGAAATACATATGCAAAAGGTGAATTTGTATTTAGAAGGGTTTAATCGAGGTGCTTGCTCTTGTTGTTCAACGTTGCCTACTTCCAGCACCTAAGAACCGAGTCTGTGGTACCTGAAGGCCACTGTGATACCACAGGTGAGTTTCTTCCCATCACCAGAGTTGCAGAGAACTTGGAGACGGCAGGAAGAAGTCAAGATGGTTATTCATGAGGGCTGGAGGAGGCAATTAGATGTAAGACATACTATTGGCATGGAGTGTTTTAAGGACAGTAAAAAAAAAAAGGTAAAACATAATATGTAATGTAATGTCCCTTTTGTGCTGGAAGGCAAATGTTGCTTTCCCCTAAAAGAGGTGGACTAAGATGTAAAAAGTTCTCCATAGAGTTTTCCTGCAGTAGGGAAAATACGAATTTTGTAATTTGCAGCTAGCTTTGTCAGTTTGCTTGTGATTCCTTATATGGACAATAAAAAAACCCATAGGGATTATGAAGGAATTCTGTGGTCTCTGAACACTGTCAAAGTAAATCGCATTTCTGCATTGCACAGTAAGACCCAGCTGGGACTCTGCTCTTTACTGGCCGCTCTCACTATTTTTTTTTAGTTATTGTTCTGAAAAGTTGCAGTGTCCTAAGTTGAGTAACTTGTATCATATGTTTAGTAGACAGAAGAATTTATGAAACAAGGGGAAGTGCACCAAAAAGGGAAAACATTTCATGTTTTCTTATAATAATAACTTATAATAATGAACTTTATGGGAAAAAATATTCCTAAATATTTTTCCTCTTTCACAGGAAAAATGATGTTTTAATTTCTCTGATTCTCAGTAGGGTATTGGGTTTGTACCCATTTTCGAACTGATGAAAGAGGTGTCATGAATTGGTTAGCTAAGATCTGAGATGCAACTTTAACCTGTCATCGTCACTCTTCCCTGCAAACGCTATTTGTCACACTATTTGTCTTACCTTTGTTTCATTATCTGCCGCTAAGAGTGGGCTAATTGTTCCTCTAAGAATGCAAGTAATTCATCTCAGCTGGTCTATGCAGGGCCCTTTTAACTTTTGTAGGAAGACTGGTGGGGGCCCACAATTAGCCCCAGCCTTGAAAACCTGGGTCGTCAGTCTTGGACCTGCCCAGTGGTACGAGTCTGCGCCCGCAGAAGTGTTTACTTTAGCAGAGATTTCCACGTAAATGCTAGTTAACAGGAATGGAAATTGACAGATTGAGACGTCTAAAATCCTTAGTTGAAGCAAGGAAGGATTTGGTTGCCTGTCTCCTTCTTTGTTTACAATGTATTTGCTCAGTTTGGAGCGATTTTGCCACTTGGAATTTTACAACTTACGCATTGTCAAACATCAGCTGGCTGAGGATGATTACGAGCAACCTGTTGCCTTGAAGTCTAACAATTTCGACCCAATCCTTCGCTAACCGATCAGGTGCATTTTTCCATCTATGAGTGTGTGGTCTGGTATTCTGCAAGAGAATGTGCAAGCAAAATTTTCACGTGGAACGTGTTGTTTTAGCATTCTTTGGTAGCTCCAAGCATCTGTGCTTTGCTGCAGCCTAATGTAAAGCACGTTTTAATGTAGGTCAGTTATTCCAATCATATATCGGATAGTGTTTGAAAGAGCTTTACAAGCACAAATTGTTTTTCTTGCAATTGCCTAAGAAATAAACGCAGTAGTTTTCTGTGAATAATAAATAAAAAGACTATATAATATGCAGAGAAACATAACGCAAAGAGCTTCTTTGCTTAGAGAAACCTGCTGCGCAGTTCAGGTTGTTTTAAAAGCAAATCGTGGAGCTCAGCGATTGCATTACCCAATTAGGGATGCCTGTGTGCATCTTGGTATACCGAGGACAGGAAAACTGCTCCTGCTTGTGCTGTACTGAATTTAGTGAGGCATTTGCCTCCAATTCCTTTATTTCACAATATTTACTCATCTTTCTTTCCCCCCAGGCACCTCTGTTTTGCGGTAAAAATAATTTTGTACCTCCTGGTTGCTTTCCACAATAATTAGTTCTCCGGTAGTACCTAAACCCATGCTTGTTTGCTAATTCCAGTGGTGTCTGAAGGAGGCAAGAATGGCCTTCTGAGCTGTTAGACTTTGAAATGAAATAGTAAATCAGCTGCTGATAAGACATATATATCATATTAAACACAGGGAATCCACCAGAAAATCATTACACTAAAAAGCGACAATTTTGATTGATTAAAATGGTATGGGCTGGATAGTGTTAAATCATAGTGAGTGATGTGACATTACAATTTTACATATCATATTTCTGCCAAGACAATGAAGGTAAAAGGCATTGTCATCAGACAATAACGGACAATAAGAGGAATCCTGATGTTAGATTTATTACTTGGTTTAGATTTAGAAAGAAGTAATTCTTGTCTTGTGCCACTTATCAAATGACTGTAAATTTAGTGATGATGTAAAATTCGAAGGCAGAGCCACTTATAGTTTTGACAAAGTGCCAGCTATAAAGTATTTACTGTTCTCAGTGGTTCTGCCTTGCACACTTAAATATTTATCAGAAACATGAACTCTTCTGATAAATGTTTCTGATCTTTGCTGTGGATTTTTTTTAACATTTAGATTTTTCATCAGAAGCCGATCCCCCATATTTCACAACAGTAACAATCTTTTGCTCTCTTTTAAATTAAACGGACGAAAATACATTATTTTTCGGAAAGCACGTTCGCAGCATATTTATTTCTTGGAATATGAAGTGCGTGATGTTTGCAAGACCGCGTGCCTTTTCGTTTTTGATGACCATTTACAGAGATAATTGGTGTCACGCACGCTAAGGACAGCCATAACTCACGCCTGCGTTTCGAAGGCACGGAGCCTTGCCGCTGCTCGTGCGCTCCTATGTCCTCCCGCTGGCAGGTTAAGCTTTTCCTCATAGCGTTACTGCATTTGCCACCCATGCTTGTGGCTGGAAGACCCCTGTGACACCCGTATGTGTCACCTGCGGCTCTTATCCCCCACCGAACCGTCTGCCCCAAGGAGCTTGCAAAGCACGAAGCGGCGTGGGAGGCCAGTGCTGGTGGCGCCTGCCTGGTGGAGCCCCTCAAGGTGTCACCTGGGTTTGGTACAATTGCGATGGAGGTAGCAGGGCGAGACGAGGTGAAAACAACCCAGAGACTGAGTATCACCGCAGACCTCCAGCCAGGGGTGGCAATGCGTAGAAAGAAGCGAGAACTCTGTGGATGTCACCCAAGACGTTTGCCGTCGCACTTGCCTTCTCAAGGTCCACCCGCATCCTGCGCTGCTGGGAAGAACGCCGTGCGTTCAGTTACGTTAGCTCCCAAACTGGTTCGGGGTACGAAAGCAATGGCCTGATTTTGGCTTCATTGTGGTGGCGATTCCCCCCCCCGCCCTTTCCCTTTCCCGATTCCATGACTGGTGTAGCGCAGGACGTAGGTGACAGACCATTGCCTTTTATAGCAAACGACTACAAAAGTATTTAGCTGCAGAGGATTAATTTTTTTTTTGTTTTTTTTTTGTTTTTTTTCACATTGATGGCCAGGGCACGTGGGACTGACTTACATCAAATTTCCCATGCCGTTTGGCTTTCTGAGGCCTGCGTGGTGAAAATAAAAAGAAGTTTCCATGGCCTGGGTGAATTTCTGATGAATGGATGAGGCTGGGTGCGGGGCAGAGACCCGTGGCCCTCTGCAGCTCGCAGCCAGCCACGCCACAGCCTCTCCGACATCAAAGCTTGCAGGCGGCGGCGAGAGAATGGAGCCCTTGCAAATCGCATCTGCTAAACACCGAGGAGCCGGGTCGCCCTCATTATCAAAAACTAAGAGTTTGTGAATCGGGGCAGATTACCAAGGCCTTCGTAAGGCACCTCGGCAGCCTAAATCCGTGGAAACTCTACCCGAAAGTTCGCTCCTCGCGCGCAGGCTTCTTTTCTTCCCTCGCGCACCCAGCGGGCGTGGGCAAACGTAGACTTCATTAGCAGGGAAAACAATGAGGGCGCCTCA
>NW_009259336.1:1162483-1192507 GCF_000687185.1 Egretta garzetta
GCAGCCTTCTCTTCTCCAGGCTGAACAAGCCCAACTCTCTCAGCCTGTCCTCATAAGAGAGGTGCTCCAGCCCTCGGATCATTTTTGTACCCCTCCTCTGGACCCGCTCCAACAGTTCCACATCCTTCTTGTGCTGAGGGCTCCAGAGCTGGACACAGTACTCCAGGTGGGGTCTCACCAGAGCAGAGGGGCAGAATCACCTCCCTCGACCTGCTGGCCACGCTTCTCGCGATGCAGCCCAGAGTACAGTTGGCCTTCTGGGCTGCCAATGCACATCGCCGGCTCATGTCCAGCTTTTCATCCACCAGCACCCCAAGTTCCTCTCGGCAGGGCTGCTCTCGATCCTTGCTTCCCCCAGCCTGTACTGATACTGGGGGTTACCCCAACCCAGGTGCAGGACCTTGCACTTGGCCTTGTTGAACCTCATGAGGTTCACACAGGCCCACCTCTCCAGCTGGTCCAGTCTCTTTGGATGACATCCCGTCCTCCTGGCAATGGCAAAATGGGTAAAAAAAAGGGTGAAAAGAAGTGGCCAGTTACAGACTGGGTCAAAACCTTTAATGAGGGAGACCATTCTGCCTAACAGCTGAAGTGAGAGAGTAGGAACCCGAAATAGTTAGGCACTATTCTGAACGTCAGGAAACACTTTTTACTGTGCGAGTGACTGAAGCCCGGTGCAGGTTGCCTGGGGAGGCTGTGCAGTCTCCATCCTTGGAGATATTCAGGAACCATCTGGACACTGTCCTGGAAACTGGCCCTAGGTATCCCTGCTTGAGCACCAGATGGTGTGCAGAGGTCCCTTCCAACCTCAGCTGTTCTGTGATTCTGTCATTTCTTGCTCAACTACTGAGTCACTCCAGCTTCAGCCGATTGCCTTTGGTTCTTTGTCTACTACAAGGGTGTAACTTTGCCTGATTTGCAAGGGTGGGAGGGTTGGTAAGAGACACGTTTCCACAGTGTGCACCACAGGCATTGCTGAAGAGACCACTTATGTCCAGGAGCAGTCTGCCCAACAGCGCTGGCTCCTCTTTGGAAGGACAAACACTCAGTGACCACCAAAATTTGGCTCTTGGAGCCTCGCCCTTTCAACTCCCAACCAAAACCTCACACCACCGGGTTACAGCGCAGTGTGCCAGAGTACGGCGAGCAGGTCTTTCAGCCAAACCTCTCATACGGGTGTGCTTCCCTATTGCAGGCTGGCAAGGAGGAATAGCATCGTAAACCCACGGGTAAAAGTCTGCACCACCAGAGATCCATCCCGGAGGCGGGCAGTCTCCCCAGGTTCAAGGACAACGCTGATGTGATTGTTTCTGCACGTAGAGAGGGGACCATGCTTATCTGACCCAGCAACTCAACGTGTAAAGTTGAAGGTGGTTGCCAGCAGCTCCTCCTCGTCACGCTCTCAGAGAGCCAGTAGTGCCGGGTACGGCGTACCGAATGCCACATGCCGACTTTTCGCTCCAAACGGATCGATCAGTAACAAAGGAAAAGAAAAAAGGGGGAGGGTGGAAGGGATTAGATGACAATTGAGCTGTTGTTTGTGCAAGTGGAAGAAATAACTTTTCAGGAACAGGCCATGGGTCAGGGCAGTGGACAATGTGGGCGTTTGCTGGAGAAGTCAGACTAAACAGGCAGTGATGCGTTTTATACTTACGGCACTGTTGGGAGAAAAAAAACATTAAACACACACAGGACGCTGAGGAAGAACAAACAACTTATTGTGTGGAAAGCAAAAGTGCTTTGGAAGGGCCAGTAGGTCTATCTGATTTTAGAATTCATCAGCAGTTTGAGAGATTCAAGATCTGTTCCAGCACGGCTTTGGTTTAGACGCATCTCTTGATAAGGCTCGGAGGTCTCCAAATCAAATCACTTTGTTTACTTGTTTCTCTGCCTGTAACCATGTAACACTATGGGTTTTATTAGAGAAATGATCGTATCGGTGAAAAGCAAGTGGATGGAAATGCAAGGGAAAATTCACATTTAAGGAGAAATTTCACCGTTAAGGGGCAAAGTACGGCTCCAAGCCTCTGGGTTGACATCCACCGCTGTCCTACAGACCTGCTTGAACATAAAGGAAGCTTCTCTGTGGAACGGTCAGAGAGGAGGGAGAAGCCTGCGGGCCTCGAAACGTCCCTAGGAGCAATCACAAATACCGACCCTCTTCAACTTAAGCACGGGGGTGATGTTTCCAGGGCACCATTGCCCTCCTCCAGTAGCCGTTCCTTTGCTTTACCGGCAGACTGGACGAATCCCCTCTCGGCGGCATGGGTACCTTGGGCATGTTGCACATGACCCGTGCCAGCTTCCCTGCACGCAGGGAAAGGAGGGAGAAAGCAGCAGCGAGAGACAGACACACAACTCCATTTCAAAGTACTTCAGGAACTCAGATTATATAGTAATGCAAACTATTTTTATATCATCCCAGGACATTTTTGTTTATACTGCCGAGTGCTATTTTATTTGTTCCAGCTTTGCCACAGATGCACAAACACTGTGAAAGGAGAAAGAATGTCTACTCTATATGCCGGCTTTTAAAAAATCAGAAAAGCAAGTAAAATCCATTTCTTAAGCAAACATTCCATTAAAAAAATCACTATGTGTTTATAGAAAAGATTTTTTTAACAAAGGTTTAATTCAAAAAAGTTAATAACTGGGTATTCCAGAAGGTTTGAGTCATCCACAGTAATAATTAGGGGGTTTGTTCCATACAAAATGCTTTATTTAACCTTCATGCCTCCATTCAGATAATTATACAAATGCATACATTTAAAGGTTTAAACTCTATTTCCATTCACAGCTCAATTCATAGGAAAGTTGAATACAGAAAAGCAATGCACCAACAAAATATGTCTGAGACACCATTAAAAACGGTAACACTTGTTCATTTAAATCTTTGAGAATAGACTGGAATAATCATCCTCTGACAGAATTTCATTAGGGGACTCCCTTTACATAATCATAGGGCAAAAATCACCATTTTACAGTAAGAGGAAAAAAAGCTCTGAGTATATTTACAATACATACACTATACATAAATACAAGAACAACACTTACATAATATTAATAAACTTATAACATAGGTGTTGCCTAAACACTACATAGTATATAAATGCAGAGGAAACTATTGGGAAATTAGATCTTCAGATGATTACTTTTATTTTTGAAGAAAAGTAATTTTTGCATTTAAAAGCTTTTGAAAAGAAGGCAAAAGAAAAGACTTAAGAAACTAACATGTTTGCTTGCTAGCACTGGTATTTTTATTCCTTTTACGTGTAGGACCTCTATTGACACTATTATCTCTATGGGGTTACCGATAATGACCCTCCCTTTTTGCATCTTATCTAGGAAAAAGATTGAGGTGCCGTACATACTAATTCCATTGCTGTGAAGCTTCAGTCCCAAATTAATCGCTTTGTAAATTAAGGGATGTTTTTTTGTATTTTTACACAGGAGGATCCAATGAACATTCATTGGTACACGCGACGATAACGACCCCATCATTAGGAACGATTTGGGGCCAAAAGCAACCCCGTCCTTAGGATTTCATTCAACTCATGCCAAAGGGGAATTTGTTTCATCCATAAGTGACTTGGCCAGGATGCTATTTTTCATTATTGTTGTTTCTTCCTAAACACAGCTGAAAGAACTTTCCAATTTAATGGTATTTTTGACCCCACATGTTGATAGCAACGTCCAAATCTCTCTCTCACTTGAAGTCTATGAATGCGTGTGTCTCTGTGTGTGGGTTGAAGGTTTTAAGGCTGATGGTGCATGAAACTTAAGGAATTCATTACTATCTCTGTGTATATTCTATTGCAAGTGCAAATGGGAAATATAACTTTTTAGGGACAGACAGCAGGTCAAGAGAGCATACTGTGTAGGTGTTCAGCGGACAGCTTATGTTACCAAGGAAGCAATGTATAGGACGATAAGGAAAGAAATAAACCATGGGGGGTTTTTTATGAAAAATAAGATGCAAATGTAGCAGTGGAAAATAGTTTGAAACCGGAAATGACAACATGAACTCTGAACTGTGAAAAAGATTGGTTCGCCTGTGAAGACTATGGCTCAAACTGTCTTTCCAAAGAGGCTCTTTACATCTAGAAAGGCAGGAACTGGGAGAAAAGCAGTATCTGAACCTACTTCCGCATCCCATGGCCCACACTTAGGACCATACATCAAAGCCAGTCCCCTAGCAGATACTGAACAGACTGTTTTGTAAATGCAGAGGTCAGGTCACAGCATGGAGCGAGGTTTAGCCAGTCAACGTGTGAACCACCATTCACCTCTTCTTCTATAACCAGTGAGCATCTTGGCTCACTGAAACTTCACAGACTGAGCTGGGGAAGATGTTGCAGGTCACACATACGGACGATAGGGCCTCAAATAATTTTTTCAATTCTCATTTTCAAAATACCTAAAATTCACATTCACCATTTTGCTTATCTGGAGGACTGATAAACTGTGTACTGAATAACCTAAAAATTACTGAAAGGGCAACTCAGTTCATTTCATAATTTAAAGCCAGTAAGCACAAGCTGCTATAGAGGTATGCTGGCAATTCAGTAACATTGAGAAAACAACAATTCTTTGTTTTTCAGAAATAAGGGAAAAAAAGCCTGGCTCATTTTGGGATGGGGAAGACAAGGTGCCCTTTCCTATGCAAGAACTAATATATCTAGGGCTGGAGTCAGCCAAACCTCCCAACACTGCAAGTTTCTAAGTGTGCCTCCTTGAAGGGCTGCTGCTCCAGAGCGAGGAACCAAGCCCTCCTCTCCAGCAACAGCTCAGGTGCCAGGTAAGAAATTCATGTTTCCTTTGTCCTTCGGATGACACATTCCCTGGTGCCCTCCCAAAATCCCCAGCATGAATGGAGTTCTTTTAGGTGCTTAATATCCGGAGATTAACATCAGGATGAGAAGAGTCAGTACACACATGTTCTAATGGGCTTATTTCCACCGGTGGCTAACATTTAAAAATAAATTGTTACTACACTGGCAGTCTTGTCACATGATTAACATGTGATGCATAAATGTCTACTTTTTTAATGTAATTCCATGTGCTTTTTTTTTTTTTTTTTGCACCAGCACTTTCTTCTGCATAGGAGCATCTTCGCACACACCCAATCCTGCCTCAGTGAATAAAAGCTGAACGCCTATCCTCCCACCCCAGCAACAACCCACCGATGGCAGCAAAAGCCTAGGCAAAACCTGGAATTTTTCAAATACAAAATTCTGCCTGGATAAATGACAGGTACAAATTTAGAGGATGGAAAGCAATCTTCCTTGGTAAAGGTATTAGGACAACCAGTTACATAGTCATCTCCAATAAATTCGTTTTTAGAAACAGAAGAAGCAAGATGGATGGCATTACACTGCTATTTTAAGAATCCATTAGCAGCAGTTAATTTCTTTTTTTTTACAGACACCTCCCAGATTAATTAAAAAAAAAAAAAAAATTGAGAAAAAAAAGAGTGGAAAAGTCACAGCTGGCTATTTTCTTGTAAGATCAGTTAGTCTATTGATGCAAATGTCTAGGCCACTCAGTATAAAAATCTTACTCCATTTTAGGAATATCAGCTTCTTGTTTGCTATTCAAATAGTCGCTCGACTAACAGCCCCCAATTTTTCACTCATTTGTCCCCAAAGGAAAGAAAAGGTGATATAATTTGTCTACTCCTGAAGTCAGCCAGTTCTAAGATGATATCAAGTACTATGAGCATTACATGGCAAATAGAAAGGAGACAGAAGGTGAACTCTGTGTTTCCAGAGTTCAGTGCAGAGGATTTTTCAAGAGAATCCCCATCCTACCATATACCCTAAAAAAGCTCCATTGGGCTTATTGCTGGTTTTTGGATTATTTCACTAGAGAATACCCTGGATACATGGGCACATCAGACATAAAGTAGGAATAAATTCCCTAAAACACTGCTTGACAATGACCTCCATTCACACCTACTGAGAATCGATATGGATACGAGTCATTTGTAAGCTAAGAGTCCTTTTCTTCTTACAAGCATACGACAGACGATATCTGAGAAAATAACTCAAGTCTCTAACACAAATACTTCAACAGGTGACTATACAAATGGCACTTTGTGTTTGTTTCTGTGCTGCATTATTGTTCTCCAAGTAAAATTTCATTTTCACCTCGCTGTTAACAGAATCCCGTAAGTTATTGCTGTGGAAAAGTATAGGAACATCCCATCAGTTCTAATTACAGGCACTTTCTGTTTTGTCTTTTAAAATAGATTTTAGGCTATCATGCTGAAGCATATGTGCATTTTAAACGTCACAGCTGTCCTGCTACGACTGATTTTTGTTGATGTGCTCCTGCACCTAGAAGACTAAACTCCCCTGGAATCAGCAAAGAGCAGCTGCCTGTTCCAGCTCTGCAACCTTTATTCATGATGCACTGTAGACAGGGAAATAGAAGAAGAAAGAAAATCAAGCGAGAGTTTGCCATTACTGTAATCTGCAGATCACTGTGAAATGCCAGAAGGAAAAAACAAAACAAAACAAAACCCAAGGCCCTTTCATATGGTTTTCATTTTGATTAAGTGGTTTTGTTTTTTTCCTTTATTCAGTCAAAGACATTCTGAGCGTTGACTTACTTGACACTGAAGCACTCAGTACGACTGCGCTGTATCGGGCGCGATCTGTGAAACAGCAAAGAAGTGGCCACTCCATTTTACAGAGAAAACAAGCTCTGACAAAACAGAATATTTTACCTCTTCTGTTTTGTGTTTAAGCTTTGCAAGGCATTCTCTGACCATTTTTCCTGATGAAAACTACGTAATTTTAAAAAATGTACTTCATTTAACCTACTTACACCCCATGTAAAATGGTGAGTTTGAAAATACTTTTTCACTATCACCTATGTTACAGAATATTTAAACTGTTGCAAGTATAGTAAAATACTTTTGATGTATTTTGATTGCTAAAGATGCAGTATCCTTATAGTTACATTTTTGTACTAAAACCTGATTTGCTGTGGAAATCGATCAGAATTTAAGCATTTTTAAGGTACCAATGGGCTTGACTCCATAAGCATAGATTACACAGCAACTGTCGTGCTATAGCGGAACCGTGAAAATATAACAAACCTTTACATTTCTTTGTGCACTTCTCCAGCTATAAATCACAGGCAGAGGCATAATAGAGTAACACGAGCTGGTTTCTTAAGAAGGTAGTATTTTCTTTTATGGTATTTATTCCTAATTCTTCCTTTTCTGATTTTTTTTTCCTCATAAAAACGAACTTGTTTATTACCTGCATATGGGTGGAAGTATGTGGAAGTGCTGGGGTTTATATGCACGGGTGGATGGATGAGCATGTGGGAGTCGGGTGGCTTTACTGAACGATCTTTAGACTTGTCTGCTGTGGAAGATGCAGTTTCACACACTGACCTTTCCAAACCAAAGCTCAAACTGCAAAAATAAGTGGGGTATTAATGGTGAAACTTACTCCGATTTTGAGGTACCCACCTTCAATAAAGGAGAAAGAGATTTTTTCCATTAAACAGCATTTATTATCAGAAGATAAATTTATAAATGGCAACTAGAATACATTTTCAATGTGGCTAATGGAAAACGAGACTTATGATCACTGTTATTCCCATTATTAAAGGGGAGATGTGAGTTTACCCCAAACATCAACATCACTGATGTCATTTTTAACACTGTTAATTTTGTTATACATTACTCCAGCAAATAATCATATATACAAGTCACTCTAAACCTATTTAATTAATTGTGTAAGCATGATAGAGAATAAGGAATACTGCATCTTCATCCCCAAGTATAAACTGCTGTTGCAATGAGCCAATTTTACAGTGCTGAATAAAACAGGTGCTCAAAAAATAATGACAATTTGAAATTTAAAAAGTTCTGTATCAAAGCTGCTTGCTCTTTATGTTTTCCTATAATGCTGGCTACTGAGATTTCCTGACAAATCCATTGGATCCTTTTGGAAACATTTGAAATCTGACACTTTGTGGCATAGTTTCCCTTGTAAGCTGTAATGGGCACAGCGGATATTACCCACCCACCCCTTACTAACACTCAGAAGCATAAATTTCTGTCTTTCCGAAAGAAAGGGACACTGTGTATTTGTCTCTCCCAACTGCTCAATTAAGAAGGACCTACTGTGTTGTGTCAAGATGAGATCTGGTATTTCTGCACGCTACATATGATGTAAGCCTTCGCCACGGTTATGAAATGTCACAGACCTGTGGTGGGATAACCAGGATTTTTGAGGAAACTACCCTGGAGCAATCGCCCTCGGTCTTTGCACAAGCACAGAAGTTTGGTGGGTCTGAACCACAGCCAAGGTGGTGGTGGACCATGATGGAAGGACACCCTGAGAATCTGGGGGACATCAGCTCCACATCCAAACACCCTCCTCCCACAGAGTAACTTCTCTTGAAATACTTCTGAAGGGGAAAACAAACCAGAAAGCAACCTCACAGAGTATTTGGGCCAACGCCTGTGGGCGCTGGTACAAATGAGAAACTTGCCAAGAACCAGACTGGGTACTTGAAACCCAGTGGTGGACTACTACTGCTGGCTGCCTAAGTTGTGTGCCCTTACTTGTATGCCAAAAAGGTTGATGATGTACTTCCTGATGGTGAAATAAGAAAATTTAGCATAGGCTCCTTTACCTTTTGGCTTCATTCTGTTACCATTGACACACTCTGTGCCTGTACCCCTTGACGTGAGTGCTGCTTTATCCTTGTATCACTCTGGGGTTCCGTGAATAAAACCAGACCCCTCGTTCTGTTGCAGTGTTTCCTATGCATAAAGTAATGGGCAAACACCTGAAAGACAAGGGATGCACACAGACCAACCTCGGCCTTGGGAAATCAGCCTCCCCAGGGCCTGGGATACGTATGCTCCTCCTCAGGGCAGTTCAGAGCTGAATGCTGACATTTAAGGCCTCTCAGTTTCTCTCGGCGGAGTTTTTCCTCTCTTCACTGACTACAGAGGAAGTCCAAAGAGGACACTGGTCTCTCCCAGTTATGCCCTGCCTTTGTGAATAACATCACAGACGATCTCTCTTACTGCTCCTCTTGTATGCTAACAGAATGGCCTTAAGAGCTTCTGGTCAAATAAACTTAATTTTCCATGGGAGAAAAAAATCACAGCTCCTGAAAGGAATTTTGTATGCCATCGGTTCTTCAACTGAATTACTGCTATTCAAGTTATTAGTCAGTGAAATGTTCTTGGGCAGGAAAATGTTTTTATCACCCTAGATGCTGAGAATGACAGATCCATTTAAGGGGATGACACTGAAGTACATAAAAGACAGACCTCAGACGTAATCCATGAACCACCTCACACACAACACTGACAACCAGTTTTTTAAACCAACGGCAGTAATGCTGCTGGTAAAGACCCAGTTCTGCTGCCCCGCAGTGCCCCATGGACTATCTGGAAGCCCTGATCAGTCCCAGCCTTTTCATGCTTTGCACGGACACTTAGCGCCTCTGCTTCATTTCTGATTTGGAGCCGGATACTGAAACGTTGCTGAACTTTGTGGAAGCTGATTACCGACGCAGTCAGTGGGAATGGACAGAGGCATTTTTCCCACAATGGCTGTGAATAACTTGTCTTGGGTTTCCCTGCTGACCACTTGGCAGAGGAGAGCCTGAGCTTTAACAGTATTGAAGTTCTTCTTTCAGAGAGCTGATAAACGATCCGGTACCGGGGAATATTAAGAATGTATTTAAAGACAATCAAACTCTGGGGCCTGTGAATACTGTTATAAAGTATTATCCCAGTCATACTAATCCTCGATTAACCGCAACTGCTTTCAGTATTTGTATGGGTATTCTGTGCTGGTTTTTCTTTAAGATTACCTCGATTTCAGAATCTCCCCCACATTACGATGGTTACTTCAGGAATCAGAAACTAATTCAGATTGGTCAAACATTTAAAAATGAACAAGTGGCGTCGCAAGTTTAATCTGTGCAATTCCTGGAACCAAATATTCATAATTAAATGTGTTGCAAAAGACCTTTATGTACACATCTTTTCTCTCTAAGCTATAAAAATCTCAACACTTAAAAAAATCTTGCCAAGCCTCCTCTTTGTCAGGTTTAGCTGAATAGGCAGATCCTTGTGAGGAAAGAAAACAGAAAAAACACTATTCTGTTTGCATGAACAATTGATGGCTAAGAGTTTCTCTCTTTCCTTTCTCTCTTTCCTACATAATTCAATTAATACAAATTGGTTCACAATTATAGGGCTGTATGGGAATGATCAAGAATTTCCTTTTATTTAATCTGAAAAGGCTTGGATTGAAAATCCCAGCAGGGGCAGCCACTGGTACCCATATAAAGGGCCATTTATATCATACTAGACAGCTGGCAAAATCTTGTTATTACCTAACTCCCAGGGAGAAACCTAATGTCTTGCAGAGCACCACTGCAGAACCATTTTGCCTTCCTCCTTATGGTTCATCCACTGACTCCTCAATGATCAGCTCTTTCCTTTATCTATCTTGCTTTCCAGACGCAAGTATTATGTTGAAGGAAATGGAAGTACTTTATTGTGGTACCTAGCAGGTCAGTGAAAGCATCAGAAAGATTAACTTAAATGATCTTATGTCCTATTTCTGCATACCCTCCTCCCCGCTCCTGCTGGTGTGAAGTAAATTATTGTCTCAAAAGCCATTTTACTCATTATTGCTTCTTCTCTGCAAGAGATGCAGCCGTTTCTTCTCTGTTTTGCTTGCTGGTACATTCAATTCCATTCCATTTCATGAATGGCTACAGCACTAACCTGGGTACCAGCGAGTATAAGATCTGACTATTTCCCTATGTTCAAACACTGGTCGTGGGGAAGAGGATACCTGCATGAAAGAAAACTGCACTTTGAGAATGGGGTAGTAGTTTTTAGACGGCCTCTTTCTATACAAATCAGAAAATGGTTCTAAATAAGTCCATGGTAAAATACAGATACTTAATATTGTACTTTCAGCAGAGATGCTGCTGCCCCTTGTTTATTTTACAGACTTCAACAACAACAACAACAAAAGAAAAGAAAGGAAAAAAAAAAGATGAAAGAAAAAGGTTAAATGGCTGGTGTCCTCTAGGGCATAATGAAAAATTGTGGTACAGTATTAAAATGCCACCATCATTATTGCAGAAGTCTGCTTAAGTGACCCTTCAGCTCCGACAGTGGGACCTCTCCAGCAGGATCTTCTTGCCTACTCACACGCAGCTTGTCTGTAGCACAACTCGGGTGCAATGCTGACACCGGCCAGATGGTATTCAAAACAAGGGGAAAAGATGGGATAATAAAGGTCTAGAGGTCTTGGCTCTCATCATTATCGTCATCATCATCATCATCGGTTTGTCGTATCTAATCCTCCAATCAGCAGTGATTTTTCAGGAACAAAATGTCCGACAGCTGAGAAAACATAGAAGCTATAAACATTTTTTGTCAAAGGATGCAGCATGTAAAATAATGCCCATTCCTGTAGCATTTTGGCTGCTGTTTCCCAGGTGATTGTGATGACACTTTCAGGGGGTAGCCATGCTGAGGGGCAGACAGGGTTAACTTCAGATGGCGAGGAGAAGAGTGGCACTTCTTTTCCTGCTTTTTTTTTTTTTTTTTTTTAAATTTCTGTTGTTTTTTTTTGTTACGGACATCAGGGAAAGCCCTGCCTGTTAACACTGTAGAAGGGGATTCAGCCCTGCTGAATTCACTCCGGGTAGTTAAGAGACCCAGCTCTTAAACTCGGCTGGAACACGTAGCGTTTCTCAAACCAGCATGTGCCTGCGGCGGTGGAGCGCCAAGTGATCTGAGCGGGAAAAGCTGCGGTCACAGTCTGCACACTTGAATGGCTTCACTCCCGTGTGCTTGCGGTAATGCCTCGTCAGTTCGTCGGAGCGAGCAAACTTCCAGGTGCAGCCTTCCCAGGTACATTTGTAGGGTTTTTCTCCTGGGAGAGACAAAAGAAAGAGGGGAGGGGGGGAAAAACAGGTGGTGACTTTCCCCTTGTTGCTCTTAATCCCCGCAACCCCCTCTGCACACTTCCCATGAACACCCACTGCCTAGGGGTTGCTTTAGGCCAAATTACACAATTACGAGGTACCAAATCTGCTGAATATAAGGAAAGGGCCTTGAGATTTATCATTCCTGTGGCATTCACATGACTAAGAAAATCAACAGGATTAAGGCAACAATATAGATCCTACCTTGCAGGGGTGATGCGGGGATTAACAGCAGGACAAAGGGCTGTGTAATTATTCTCATGATTACTATACAAGTTTGCTACCCTCATCTCGTCAGGCTACACTTTCTCCCAAAATAGCCAGATTGCCCGATATTTCAGCAGTTTATCACATGCTGCCACAGTCTTCCAATTATTTTTATGAAGATCATGAAGGTTTCTAATTATTTGTGTAAACAACACTGCAGGACATTTCTTAACAAGCTGGTAAAAATGAACTACGATTTCCCAATTAAACAGAAAAATTCAATCTGCAAAACGTCCTCTTTATTTATTGTACTTACTTTCAGTAAAATTAATTTTGTGTCTAAGAAGTTACCAGGAATGGTGTACAATTTTTAGATGTACTCAGCCGCGGGACTTGCACAACGCTGTTGATAAATACCCATTTACTTCAGTGAGATCAGGCTTGGGCTAAGTGTAGATTTTCGGAAAATCCCACCCTCTGCTTTTTATTTAAGCACGATGCATGACCCATGTTCTGTGTCGCATCACGTCAGAGGAGAAGATAAATCTGGATTTTGTGCTTTCATAAAGCAAATGGTTATAAAACCCCATTTTTGCCATGTTTGCAGGCCGTACTTATCTGTGATTTCTATCACCAGCCCTCAATGACTACATGTTAAATGCTCTTGGCAGTCACCTTGATCCCACAGTCAAGCACGCACCAAAACTGAGGAAGGGAAACTGTGTGAGGTCTGTACATATCTTCCTTCGTTGTGTCAAAAATAGTTTTTTATCTCCTCTTCTGAAACCAGCTAATCACAGCCAGGACAACAAAAGAGCATCTCTGCAACAACTGTTTCCTTCGTCAGGCACAATCATTCCTCAGTTATTTATTATCTCTTGTCAATCACGAGCAGCTTGCAAGAAACTGTTTCAATTACATGAACCAGTGACACAACACTTGCTTTGTCGTAAGCGGCACCTCCCTCCACGTGTCCCTTCAAACGTCAATAAATGCTTTGCTGAGAGCCCTTGGTTTCAAAAAAAAATTCCTGAGCAAGAATATCACCACAAAGATCAAACAGCCCTGAAAAGTCCAGCTGAAATGCCCATGGGTGCCTCTGTAAGGAAATCGGATGCTGTACAGGCACGTCAGCAGGGTTGTCAGCAACATTTGAGCTCCTTGGTCTGGTACCTTCTGTGCACCATCTGGGCTGTGCTGCAGTTTTGATGTCAGACGGGGGTGGGAAACAGTTGCTGCGAGGGGAACCCAGCAATCCAGGCTCTGAGGTGACCACAGCCCATAGCTGCACCAGCAGCAACCTAGCCTAGATAATTTTACAGTCCTCGGCCAAGGACAAAGCACCGAATAGCATTCATTGCCCCTGGGCAGCCGCAGCACTGGGCGCCTGGAATCCGGCAGCTGCCATGAGCTGGTTGGGCACAGGCTACACGTCAGATGGTGGGTTGCACGCTCTTGCCAATGACAAAGTGCTACAAAACGTGTTCAGATTCACCACCAAACTGTCTTACATACATACCCTTGCCACAAACAGTTGCTGCGGAGCACCAGACAAATATAGCAGTCTCCACACTTGACTTGGCAGGTCTATGTCCCAACAGCCTCCTCACACCACATCAGCAGCTTCTAAGTGGAGCACTCTCCCTGTCCATCCTCCATGTACTTTTAAACTCTCTTTTTGTTCAGACTCTGGATACTGCCCTGGTTGGTTTCTTTGACCACAGAGACTTCCAGAGCAGAACAAGGAGGTATTTCCTAAGCTTTGGATCGTTATTTAAAAGCAGCTGAAATGCTAAGTCTCTCCCTGCCCCAAGATCCTTCCCCTGCAATGGCCTCTTTGGTACACAGGCTCCCAGCTCTTCTTTCCCTTGACAGAAGACAAATGGAGAACCCGATCAGGGAGGGATGGTTGGTGAAAGGGAAATACTAGGAATAGTTTCTTCGTCCATTAAAACAGTATCACTTTGGGTAAGAAACAAAAGTCAGCTGATGAAAGGACGTGAGTGCAGATCACTCGGCTGGAGTTCCCAGGTGTTGCTTCCAGCCTCCCTCCTCAATGAGTCCTTGCTTACCCAGCCCCTATAGAGCTATGTGAGAGAGACAGGACTGACCACATTCCTCTCAAGCTATTTACACCACTGAAGGAAAATTGCTCTTACAAGCTCAACCTAGGAAGACCTTTCATTAGTTTCAACTAAATATATGCGTATAGCGTAAGAAGGAAAAAACCAGGCAAAGTAGCATTACTCTGAAGATATTCATTCACATGTACCTTAACAAAGCCACTGTAAAGAAAACTGTGAAAGATAAGCTTTTTCATTAAGATTAATCAAAAACATTGTAGCCCAAACTAATTTTTAGGGGAAGAATAACAACATGACTTTTCTGTTAAACACCCACATTATCTGTGGATGGACAGGTGTTAAAAAAAAAAAAAAAGTTCTTCTTCCTAGGCGATAATACACTAACTGTCAGCCTTTTGTTTGGTAACATCCCAGACATGAAGAGTGACCACTGCATCTGTAAGAACTACAGTAAAAGCCAGAAGATCCAGGAGTTCAAAGGATGGAGAAAGGACCAGCAGGAGCAGAACTGCTAGAGGATGGGAAGCAGGTGTCAGGTACCACACCCCAGCTTTGGCTGATGAGCCTGGGCACTCACAGCTGAAATTCTCAGTACAATCAACAGAGAGAAGCAGGACCTCAGCAGGGCAACCCAGAAAGCGGCGAGTGAGGAGGCTGGACAAAACTAGTTCCTTAATTGGAAGAAACTAGCCCCAGTGCTTATATATATATTGCCATTTCAAGACTGGATTGCAGTTGAGTTGAAGTCAAATACTCAACTGTTTTGACTCAGACACTTCTGCCTCTCTGCGAGCACTTGAGCTTAAGTGTCTAAGAAACTCTCGGGTTCAAAGTGTGGGCACATTTCGGCTCCTTCGATGGCTCGACAGCTGCTGGAGCATGGACTGCAGAGTTACTGTCATGCACCCAGACACTCAAAGTCTCATTCAGCTCTAAGGAGCAAAAGCAGGCTGTGTGAGCCTTGCCCGGGTAGTGGAAGCATGGGAGTGAAGGAGAAGACAAAATAGTGGACAGTTTTTGGAAAATGGTGGTAAAGCATGCTGCAGAAAGAGACCAAGAACCTGTGGTAATTAACATGAGGAGAAAAAGAAAACTGGAAGAAGATAAAGCCCTGTTAGCTAGTTCTATCTTCTGATTCTGTAAGGTTTTAGACTTAGAAGCTACCCCTTTAAAAATAAATGCCTGAAGCTGTGAACATTTTCACAGGAGCTGACCCTCTACTCTTGCACATGCCTTTGAGACCTCTATTATTTTGTCCCAAAACCAGACAAAAAGATCCCAAAATGAGAAAAATTGTACTCTGATGCTGTTCTGCAGCTCTGTCTTGCAATACATGGACAGTGAACAATATGCTATGACAGGCATTTACACGGATCAAGAGGGTCCCTGGAGCATGAAAAGGTTCTTCTAGACAGTTCCCTGTAGAAAATCTGTATTTTCTATTGTTTGGCAAAGTTAATTATGAAGTTTTAAAGGTATGACTCAATGCCCCAAATGGAACTAGTCATTTTTTTAATCTTCTATTAACAAAACATCTATTTTTAAGAGCCCTCCAAAACTTTGCCTTTTGTAGTCCAAATGCCACAATCCAAATTAGTTTAATTACTTTTACCATATTATTTTTCCTACCCTACCATGACTCCTCTCACTTAAGCACTTAAGAACATACTTACAGCAGTTACTCATTAAATCTCCCTAAACTCCAGCAGATAATGAATTAATAATGCCGAATAATGACCACTGTTCAGCCAATCCTTCCAAAATTTTCCATCCTCCCCACAGCCCAACATCTGCCTTCCCATATCCTTATTCATGTATTCTAACATCCAGAAGGATCATTCACCCGCAGAAATAAATCTCTCTCAAACTTTTACTGTACAACCCGATGCCATTCACGTATTTCTTAAAAAAAACCCCTATGTGGGTACCAGGCAGGAGACCATGCCATGTAACAGATGAAGGCACCGGGGTCTGTTCTACCCCAGGGAGAATTTCCCATGTGGTACGTTCCTCAGCAGTTATCTTCTGCCCATCACCTAGCTGGCATCACGGTATTTGATGCCAGATGCTTCAAAGGCAGGCACCACAAAACCGCCGTGTAAATAGCTATGGGTCATCCTGCCAGTGGGGAAACTGCTTGGGAACTCCAGGGAACAGAGGCAGGCTTACGTTCCCTAGGCAAGGAAGTTTATTTACTGCAATTGCAGATGCCCTACGTACTCCCTGCACACTTGCAGTTCCTTTCATTTGTGTATTATTTAAGCTTCATTTATTCATCAGTTTAGCAGGCTCTTGGCAACCATGTCATTAAGTAACAATGATGTAACACCGTCTACAATCAGGACAGAGAAGATCCCAGTGATTGAGTTCTGAACCAATTTCCTTCTCTGGCATAAACTCACCTCTCTCTCTGATATTACAGGTGAGTGCCACCTCCTTTCTTATTTTGTCCTCTTCAGACATTCCCATCTATCCAATTTTTCTGCACATGGAATTCTCACCATGACTTCCGAGTTAATACACCAATTCTCTGTAGCCCCTTCCTGCAACAGTACTCAGCATTTTGAAATACCTGTAACATTTTTATTCTAAATAAGAGTCGACTAGAAAACACACATAAGGGACTGTTGAAGGGTACAGGCTTAGCCACCTAATCAGATTTTTCTGTACCTAAGCTTTCATCACCCTATGAGAGAGTCACAAGCTGAAATTCCACTTTTAAGAAGGACAAAGTTAGAAAAGCACTTGGAAACGAAACTTGGGTTATCGTTTCCAAACTGTGAGGGTGGGAGCATAGGGGAGATGCCGTCCCTCACTCCATTCACAAAATACAATGTTTTTGAGTCAAACTTGCATGGTTTACTAGGTGGCACCTGCCCAGCCCTGCTATCTACAGACACATCTTTATACACTCAGTTTCTACTGCCATTACTCTTGGAGGAGCATTCCCCACATAAAACCAGAGTGAGGTCCTAAGGAGAAAACAAATAATCCAGCACAGATGCCTCTGCCTACGTTTGATGATGTTAAATCTTCTAGTCAAAGTCAACAGCTCTGCAGCTTGGCAGGATTGAGGACATCTCCTGGTGGTTCCTGGTTTGGTTTCTGCTACAGGATATTATGCAATATATACAAGGTGTTGTATTTATGTCAGCTGGTTTCAGCTCCCACGTAAACACCAGAATCGTTCTGAAACATATGGGACAGTCACACTGCACCCATACTGATAGGACTCTGGAAGGGGAAATAAAAAATTGAAAACGAAATGATGGCTAATTGGATTTTGCATTTCTACTAAAAATAAGCAATTTTGGGCAGAAAATAATATTTTTAATGCAAAAACACTGATAATGAGCAGCCTCAGGCACTCCTAGAGGAAGAGGGCAGCTCAGCTTTTAGACAGAGGGGAAAGGGAAAAATGACAACTCTTAATGTTTTAGTATGATGTTTTTATTAGTACAATTTTTTTAATGAAAAAACATCAGAGCACTTATAAAGCACTTTCCAACTTCAAAGTGCCTTACAAAGCTTTTTTTAAAATGTAATCCTTCATAAAAGTCTGTCCTTGTAAAAGCACTGTGTAACAAATATCGTGTCCATTCTGCAGGTAGGAAAACCAACACAGTGAGCATCAGCGACCTTCCCAAAACTGCAGAGGAAGTGAACAGCAATGCTATGACTCAGATATTAGGAACATCTTACTGTCTGTAATGAAACTGCTAGATCTCAGTTTCATCCCTTTAAAAGTTTGAAATATTTTTGACAATTTTGATGCAAAAATCCAATTCAGTTATTTAGATGTCTTTCTAAAGGTCATTTGGGATCTCTGATTTCAAGTCACTGATTCACTGTATCTTGTTGGTGAACATAGTGAATTTGACTTTTGTGTTTCAGTATTGTCAAAATATGCAAATAAAATGTCTTTCTGGGAAGAGATTAAAGTTTCATATCAGTTGAGCAAGTCTGGGAAAACAATTTCTACAAGCAGAACAGGACATACTGTGCTGTGTGTGACACGTCTTGAAATTCAGGTTTTTTATTCCATGTTCTCAGCCTGACTTAGGCAAAGCACAGGGACATGGTTTCTTCATGTGAAAAATGGAAACAAAACAATTTATTTGACTCAAAACCACAGTGACAACCTCCACTCTAAAGCAAGAGAAAGAACTTCATCACACTTCTGGCAGCTCTTGAACCAATTATTTACAAGCTCTACTTCTGATAATTCAGGTGCGAGTCCTTTTCCCACATCACAACACACAACTATCTTTTCATTTCACTGCACTGCTGAGCTTGGGTCCTGTTTGCCAGCCTGGCCCTTCTTCTCACTCCCTGTGCAAGCCCAGCACTAGTTCAGCAACCTTATCTTTCCTGCTATTGCCCCACATGCCCCTCTAGATATACAGCTGCCTCCATCTGCTGCTATTTTAATACAAATCCCAGCAAAAAAGCCTTTGTGATGAGACTCACAAAATTCAGTTCTCCATAATTTAAGCAGGCAAAGCCATTACATTGGTCTCAGCCCTATTATGTCACTGCACGCACAGGAGAGAAACGAAGAGGGGGAAGCCAAGAAACTTCTCTTCCACACTTCATCTTTTTGGGCTTCCACACACAGACTTTGCCCCATGATGGGACCTATCTACTACTATGTGAGATGCAAATGAATTAACGCTCTGGGACAAGGATTAGTTACGTACGTTGCCAAGGGCATTGCTGTGTAAAATGATAAATTTTAATTCCCGTGCAAACAGAAAAAATAAAATTTTTGGAAACGTAAAAGGCCTCTTCCTGTGCACCTGAATCCAGGAACCAGACCAAATCCCAACAGTAGATGACAAATAGCATTTTATTAACCTTCCTGATAATTTTTTCCTGCATGATGTGGTACATATGTAAAGATTTAGGTGTATGTTAAGTGCATATATATACACTTAAACCTGAAGTTTCCTCCTTCCCTCCAGTCACAGCAAAATCAAATCTCCACTGCCATGGGGAAGGCTGAGATTCTTCCTTTTACAGCAGCCTTCACTCACAAAGGGGTTTGGGAAAGGTGATGCAACAGATCCGTGCTTCCATCATCAGCCAACTGCATGGAGGGTGCCAGCAGATCTGCACACCATGTTTAACTGGGGTGCTGCAGGCCTGGGTTTTAGCCTGGCCTCCTCAAATAAAACACCTTTCCTTCATTGTGGCCCATAACTGCAAGGGAGATGACAGACAAGTGACACTTCCCTTTCCATCTGCCTCCGATTCCGCTAGCGTAACCCCTCTTGGATGCTCCAGGGATTGCTCCACCATGTTCATCAAGAGCAATAACTGATGTTTCTCAGTATAAAAGTTAAAACCTTCCACTACCTGTAAAAAAATGAAACAACAAACCAACCCTCAAAGAAATAAACAAATAAAAAACAACAAAAAGGCTCCAAGGGATGAGCTTCGTCTCGCTCAGTTTTGCACAACCGATAATTTGTTGTTTGCACTGTGCTAGAAGTCAGGCTCAAGCAGAGGCTGGGACCCTGGTGTGCTGGGCTGCCTGCAGAAACAGAGCATTAAAAAACCCACCTCCCATTTAAGTAAATGAGCTGTGCATGGAATTAAACTGCCCAAATGAAGACACCCCAATTTTTATCACCATCAAAAGCAGAATAAATATATACGATACTAAAGAAAAATATTAACTGACAAAAGTACACATCACAAGGGAAAAGAACATTAGAGTTAATGTGACCAAGATACCACTACGTTTCATATCCTACATGGAGAAAACACTGAAGTGCAGAAAACAACCCCTCGTCCTACACAGCTGTCATCTGATCTTTTTCCTTTCCCACAAAACAAGAAGGTTTTGTAAAATTTCCCTGGTTTCCTACCTACTTATTTGCAAAAAGTGA
This sequence comes from Egretta garzetta, assembly GCF_000687185.1. NCBI lineage: Eukaryota > Metazoa > Chordata > Aves > Pelecaniformes > Ardeidae > Egretta > Egretta garzetta. Next base: position 1,182,669 of record NW_009259336.1, read on the forward strand.
TGGTTGAAAACACTAGCCTTCAGGCTCTACCTCTTGTTTCCTTTTAGCCCCGGAAAAAAGAAAGCAGAAAAAAAGAACACCTGAATAAAACATTAAAACAAAGGCTTTTGTAAAGCTTACTTGCAGTTTTGAGCATGTTCCCATCAAAGGCTGCCCTGAAAAGGACAGGGCAGGCACGAGCAACTCCAGACACACTTCCTGAAAGACACGGGGTATCACCAGTAATGGGCATTTCAATAGCGAGTTGCTATCCTGTTCCCTCTGTCAGGGACTGAGTGGGCTGCAAGAGTTAACATCCTTGGAAACCCTCTAGTCTGTTATTTACTCCTCCAGGTAACATCTGGGAAAGCATTTTGGAGGGAATGGGAGTAGAGAGGGCTTCCTCGCCTTCATGCCACTGCAGGGCTACACATGGTAGACCACAATCATGCCTGAGACCTTAGATGAACTGCAGTTCTTTGGAGGTAAGAATATTAAGTACTAAATGGTTTGCTCAGAGAAAATTTTATTCTGCATAATGAAATCATCATTATTCCCTCGTGCCACACACAGACAAAACACATATGCACCCCATATTTACAAAGTCAAGGGGCACTGTTGCAAATATTTTTCATAACCTAGAGACTGAAAGCAATCACAGGCGCAATTAGACTTGCTTTCCCATCAAAGTGCCTTGGAATAACCACGTGGGCACTCTTCCATATCGGCACAGCATCAGACCTACAATGCAGAGGAATGACTCCCCGTGTGTAAGGTGAATTCAGAGCTTGCAAAATGTGCCAGAAATGAAATCATTTAACTTTCCACAGAGCAGCTATTGGAAGAGAACTGGATGTACAAGCTCCTTGCGGTATGGACACCTGCCCGTAAGTAGCTGGACTCAGACAACTATCTTGCTACATCCAGAGGTTCCCATTTCTGAACATCACCTGACTAGGCTGTGGTGGCATTGGTGAGTCTGCCTTTATACCCTGGTACGTATTGCCCCAGCAGACATCTGCTTTTAAATATATTTCTGTCCTGAAATCTGAACCCAGTCACATCAATGGGAATAGGCTGAGGGTTCTGCAGCCCCGTTTATTAAATAATCTGTTCATCTTCTAAACAGAAACTCCATGAAGAAAGAGCAGAAAAGCTAGAAGTGAAGAATTCCATGAAATACACTGGTTTCCACATTGGAAAGCTCTACTGTTTATTGAAACTGGCAGTAAATTTTAAACGCTAAAAGAAAGTATTTCTTAAAAAATAAAAGCATCACCCAATACAAATAGAAACTCCTATTTTACTTAAAGAAAATTAATTTTTAAATTGGCTTTGTTTATTTAAATTCCCAGTTTCTGGAACAGCATGTAAACCTGCTGTTGCAGCTCTTTTCACCCAACAAATTTACGTGGAGGAGGGAGAGCTCTGGGATAAGGGCCTGGGGAGCACGTAGGACATGAGAAAGGAAAGCCGGGCTTTTGAAGAGCAAGTCTGGACGGTAGGTGATAAAGCGGTGTTAATTTTTAAGTAGGCCAAAACTCTACACAGTTCAAGTCAAATCCAGAAGGATTACTTAAAAAATGTTGCTTCCTCCCAATATTTGCCTAGAGAAGGGATTACAAACCTGTAAATATCTCTCTGGAACTTATAGCTAGCAAAAGGCATTAAACAGAACTTAAGAAAACAACAGGTAATGAATGGAGTTTTAAAACCTACAGAGCAAAAATAACTTTTTTAGTGCTCCGACTTCTTGAGTCCACTCTGAAATTGCTCAAAGGAAAATGTGAACAAAGACTAATGACAGGGGCCCTTTCATATTAAAATAATATATGGAGCAACAGTGAGTGAGAGGAATGCAATGTTTGAAAAAGCACAGACTAAATAAAACACCCATGTACTCACTAGCTCTCTCTCTTCTAGGGTGATGTCTCAACCCAGCTATAAAGGAACATCTCAGGGAGGAAATGCTGTCATTTTCTCAGGTACAAAACCACATTTCTGAGATGTTTACTGTCTCCATGTAATGCTGCGAAGACCCCCTGACACTGACAAATAGGCTTCATTACGTCTGTGGCAAAGGTATTTGCTCTCATCTCTCAGGAATGATATAGGCGTTGATCAAGGACAAAGCACCAACACTAAAAAATTCATTTGGCCTGGGGGCTATATTCAGCCTGCCTCTGTAAGTGCCTAATGCAGCCACCACATCTTCTGCAGCAGCGGCCCTGAGGAGAGTGATCTGGGCCCAGTGGTGGTTGGGGCTGAGGGATGAAAAGCAGCAGTTGCAGCCCAGAATCTGAGCCCCACAGAAGGTGCTCTGGTTACAGCCCTTGCGTTCCTCCATTCCTTGGAGCCAGGAGCAAAGCCATGGCTGTGGCTGTATGATGCCCTATGCTCAAGGACTAAATCCATTCCCTCTTCATGCCCACTGGAAAGTCCCAGGTTTTTGCTGCCATTGACCCCTCTGCCATGTTCCTCCAGAAATTAGTAACTACTGACTGAAATAAGGTTGCACAGAAATACAGAATGCCGATTACTCCTACAATAAAAGAAAATCCTATGGACGTGAGAGACAGGGAACAATCTCTTCTGTGTCAGATGCTGTAAAATTACGTTTCACATAACCTTAAGACAGGCATCTTCTTTATTGACTTATTCACAGGATGATTCATACAACGTTTTAAACTCCTTGGGCTTCTCCATATGTAGGAGGGTAGCCACAATGAGCTACAACTGGCTTTAGCTGCGAGCAACTTCAGATGTGAAATCCAAGACAAATCAAATTTCCTTTTAAATGACTATGTAGTTGGTTAGACTTCTCAGGTCACAGTCCCCATGCCAGGCACCGCTTTGGGACACGTTCACACCACCCAGTGTATTCTTCATACTTAGAAAAAAGAGAAGAACTTTAAATCTCCTCCACATGTACTATCCATTATATATGTTTCAAGTCTCTGTGTTCTTTACCAGGCCCCCTAAGAGACAGCATAATTTGCCTCTTCCATTTACATAATATGCCTCAAATTTACATGCTCTCCCTATTTAAGAGGAGACAGATGATGTCTATGAAAACTGGATCATATTATGCAAAGGTTGGGTTTGGTGCCGGTAGGCCTGCGATTCAGGTTAAAACAGAATATTGCACGCTAAGGTTTGCAGACCAAGTAGCCTGTGGATGAAAAGTGAAAGTAGCTTTTAGCTATGTGGTTGGCCAGTGGGACAGTTTGTCCATGACCGGGTGCACAACCACATGTGTGTCCTGGGACATCGCCCACACCCAGCAGCCACTGCCCACTATTAACAAGGCAACTGAGATTCCTATGAACAAAAAAGGGTCTGGTTTTTGTTTTCACTTTCTAGTGTCTCCTTTGCACCCTTAAGGCAGCTAGCCCAAAAGGTCCTGGATGTTTGTTCTTGTTTTCCCTCTTCTCTCTCCCTAAAACAGACTCCCCTGAACTCTCATTTTTCCAGTCACTCCCTTTACCCACAACTAATAAGCTGATTGAAGCTATAATGATATATACATTAAATGTATTATTTCATCTGAGACTTTACTCCATTGCATTTGACCTGATAAATGGCCTGACTGCATGGCTTTGTCCTGCCACCTTCACTGTTATCTAGCTCAGAAACTTAGTTTCATTACAGTTACAGATGACTGAAAAATAATGACAAGTCAAGAGAAATTTTGCAGGGAAATTGCAAACAATTCTGACTACTTTGCAGCTTTCCACTGACATTTCAGAAACATCCAGTCAACTAGAGAGGAGGTCAAGATGTGTGTCCTCAGTTTTATGGCATAAAAATATCTGCCTGCTTTTTGCCAAAATAATGAAATTATTTATTGCATTTTACGGTTTTCACAGACCCATCATTTCCATTTTCACCAACTTCACAGACCAGTTATTAAAGTCTAGTTTTTATAGCCCATATCAACCTCTCAACAGAAGGCATGATTTGCCTCTTTGATTTACATAAAACCTATCAATATTTTCATCATCTCTCTTCAGAGGGAACAGAGCCTGTAGATCTTTCACAAACCAGGGCTAGTAGAAAAGGAAACAACAATTATCATTAAGATAAACTTAAATATTTTTAGAAAGAAATTTGGATGGGGGGAAAAAACCACAGTGGAAGCAACCAGTATTACTTAGTCTGCAATGTTCAGCTGTCCTGGGAGTGTCAACGGCAACTTCAGTACCGCCTAAAAGGCCTGAAATAGCCATTACAGATCATAGAATAACGCTACGGTTGTTTCCCTCTCCATCTTCAAAGTAAAAGCAGCGAACTGAAGGAGGTGAGTCCCACCCGGGCTGCATGGGTGCAGACCTCACGGGGAACAGGAGTTGCAGCTCTCCCCGTTCCCAGGGCCGACAGCAGCACCTACACCAAGCACAACGCAGACGTAAGCAGACCAGGAATGCAACCCAGGGCTGCTGGTTTTCCCATTTTTAAAGATTATTCATTTGTAAAGTCACACATTAGTAATTTTCTTTAAGTTCGCTGAAGCAGAAACTAACTCAACGCAACTCCAGTGTGCCAACTTCTCACAGTTTCTCCTTGCGGAAAGAGTTGATAAACCTGAGCTGCGAGATTGCCTGCGAGCCCCGAAGGCTCTCCATCACACCCGATACCGCCTGATAGCTTTATTTGACGATTTGGCACAACAACAACAAGAAGCTGATACTAGAAAGAGAAATTTAATACCAGTGCTTGTGATTTATGAAATGCTCTAACTAGTACGGGTTTCACTTGCAGTTTTTCTAGTTGGAGAGGCGATGTGTTATTCAAGCTCGCCCCCCAGTGGACTTCATGCCCACACCAGTACACTGAGTTTGGAGGACACTGGTGAGAAATATCGTGGAGCTAGACAACAGCATACCTAAAAAAACCTTACGGCTCACTCTAAGCGAATTAAATGCAACTCTTACTATCTATCATATTTTGTTTCCGTTTTTAATTAATTTTAAAATAAGTACACTTTCCAACCAACAAAATTGTTCAAAATACCACATTGTTTTTCCTCCTGTATCCAAATGACTGCAAATGTTTTAGTGGCTATGCATATATAGCAAATGAAAAACAACCATAGTTCTCAAACACGTCCTGCTTAGGTAAACAACTGTTAGCAAGATCAGCCTGCCTAAAAAAAAGTCCAGATTATGCAATGCTGAGTTTCTGTGATCTTTTCTCAGAAAGCTTCCTACTGAAACTTGCTCACCCTTGCGTGCATAGCTGTCATGCTTCGTTTATACTTATCCAAAACTGCACTAATTACTGTGGGTCATATGTGAATAATTAACTTCTTTTGCCTGAAGCAAAAGTAAAGGCCCAGATAAAAAATGTAAGATGAGATTAATACACAGAGTGTGCTCATGGCCAATGCTACATGTAAGTCTGAATATACCAACTTCTTACCAAGACCTGAGAAGTGTTCTGTAGAACACATTTAATTTTAGGAGCAGCAATACATATTTTCTCACTGGATCCATTGGCTAAATCCAGGGCTCACCTTCTCTTTAGACTACACTTCTTACATTGCAGCAGGCATGAGGACATGACACAATATAAAGCGGTTAACAGCTGACCATTTAATGAAGGTTTTTGGTTTGATGTTGTTTTTCTTTTCTCCCTGAAGGAATATAACAACATCCAACATGACTGCAAAATATTTCAGGCAGCTGCTTTTTGGGGTGGGGATTCATTTCAGCCAGCTAACAGGTAGGTATCCAGGCTTTCTCTGTATTCAGCAGTGAAAGAGAAGCAACTTCCCAAGCCAATCCCTGGGTCTACCTGAAGAGGGAATAACGTGCCCCAGAGGTGCCAATCCCTCTTCTCTGACTACCCAGAGATCCCAGACAGATAGCATAGCCTAGACACCCAGCTGCCAGGGAACCAAGGCTGAGGAGATGGATCCTATGATTACAGCAGGTACAAAAACTCCCTTCATGCTGCTGGAGAGTTACAGCTGCAAAAACTGTAATTACTAACACCACCTTTTCATGCCTTCAGTGCCTAGTTTTGAGCACCCTAACTGCACAGCCTGAGATTCAGTGGTGCAGACTATCTAACATGGATTTGTGTGCGTTACCCACAAGGGCTGGTCTGCCATGAGACTGCTAATGAATTACAGACTCATGACAAATGTCATTCTCAGGGATTTAAAATGTCACGGCAGAGAAGAGCCTTCTGTATTTCTGGGCTAACTTGGGTGTGACATTTCTGAGATTGTTCACATCTAGTTTTGTAACTCAGCTCCTTACACGGTGCTCGCTTATACTCCTGCGCTGGTCGCTAGTCTTGCAGGCTAGAAAAGTGACCTCCCTGTTGTATAAGCACGTAAGTGGCATTTTTGGTTCAAACAAAAAAGTCTACCGGTTTCACACCTCTGCTGGGCTGTCTGACTTCTTATCTGCTACAGCCATAAAGGGTGACACAGGCAAGAATAGGGAAATGACTTAGAAATCAGGGCAGGGAGAAGGAAAAGGATAGAGTAGGGTTAGATTAGGATAAAAGTAATGAAACAAGAATGACAGAGAACAAGGTGAAAGGGTAAGGGTATATAAAATATATCACACGGGCAGGGACAAAAGACCACACTGAAGATGGGAAGAACAGAGAAGAGGAAAAAAGAATTAAGACAAGACATGGTAACTTAAGAGAGAGCAGAAGGTACAAGCATTAATGAGAGGGTATGAAGAAACTAGAGTAATTGGCCTAGAGGGAAACATAGTGAAATTCCAAGATCACCAGAACATTTCTGCTGTTCAAGGAAGGGACTCTTACCTTAGCAGAAATTGGTTTAGTAGGGGGTATTAGGATGGAGCCTTGTTCAGTATTCCTCTCAACAAAAGTCCTACCAACCAAAAGACATATTGGAAAGAGTGATGGAGACATGGCCTCATTTGAAATGCAGAAGCCATCACTTATTTTTTTTAAATGACATCTCATATTCTTTAGAGTACATCACACCACAGAAAGCACCAGCAGATTCTCAGCAAAGAACAACATTGTGCTACATGCTGGATAAACACCATCTTTTCTCCAAGGAGTTACAAGAATGCTGAAGTACATTAGGAGCAGAGAGATCAATAACTTTAATTTAAGCAAATCAAGCAGCAGAGTAAGGAACAGCACTGAAACTCAAGAGTGTTCTGCCCACTGCCTTTCTAGCCATCCAAGCAATCCCCTTTTAAATTGTTCTTGATGACTTCAAATTGCTGCTCCTGAGTTTATCCACAATAAAATTACGACAATTACATATCACTGCTTCAGCTTCCCTTACATGCCTGTCACGTAGACTAGTAACAGCCCATAAAGTTAATAAGGACACCAGGTATTGATTAAGTGTTAAGTATTATGATCACTGAATAGGACCCAGTTCATCTAGGCACCTCTCTTGCACCTCTGTTGTAGGGACCTAGTGCAAGCTGTTCTCATAAAGTGAGTGACTTCCCTCTGCAGATTGTGGTAGGTGCCTCTGAAAGCCTCCAGAAAGAAATACTGAGGTCGTGAGTTTACACTTGAATTGAACTGAAGGCATTTAGTGCCACCTATCATTCAAAGGCTACATCTGTAAAAGCACGTAGTAGCTCAATAGGAGCAGGCCTGTAGAGTGAATGGTGCTGTAAATCCATGTCCACACTATATGCTTTTCTTGAGGATTTTCTTTGGACTAGCTCTGGTTGGTCCCAAGCAATGACTACCCACTGTTCGCTGAAGCACGTTAGGCATGTCCCTGGAGGCTGCTTTGCTGTTTAGTTTCATCTGAAAGGTTTGTGCTGAGACTGCTCTTGTGCTGCGAAGTGGGGATCACAGGGAAGTTCAATTCACAAGCACACTCGACCTGCAACCAGAATGCCAACGGTGATGCACCCGCAGACAGCTCCATTGTTGAGGTACAGGCCTTCAGCTCTTAATGTAACATGACGAGTTCAATACGACCTAAATCAGGCAGAAAGGAACCCGCTTGTCTGAACTGTGGTACGCAGTGCCAGAAAAGCCTTACCCGTGTGCGTCCTCCGGTGAGCCTTCAGGTGGGAACTTTTTGTGTATACTTTGTTGCATCCCTCAAAGTCACACCGATGGATGCGCCGCTTCCTGGAGTCTGGAGACTCGGACCTCCTCTGACGCCTTGTGCTCTCAATACTGAACGGTGAAATGGAACTAAAAAACAGAACAGAAGCAAAAAATGAAGCAAAAGCAATATCCTGGGCCCCAAAAGATCAGCTGCAATATCTCACTGTGCCAGAAGTGACCTTAGCAATTAATTAAATATTTCTTTTTCTACAATGTATTCCACAGCACGTATTTGAAACAATTTGTGCTTGAACTAGAGTGTATTTTGCAGTACGAAATAATGCAAGTCTTGATTTACAAGTCCTTATTGCCAGAGAAAACACCACGATCCCTGAAATACTGCTCCAATAACGAAGTAGCCTGATTTTATCTGAGCTTTATTTTTATTTTATATGTGCCCAGCTCCAAGCTCACTGAACCCTGCTTTCTAAACAACTTTATATATAGCCTCTATAATTTCTCTTTGACAAGTTTAAATAGATAAAAATCCTGAAACCTTTTACAAAAAGGTGTTTGCAGTACCCAGATCTGGACTATGGATCCCTGCATTTGGCCAAACACCTCTTCTTTGCTTGCATACATATTGCTAAGAGATCCATATCACCCTGCAGCAGCGATTTTCCATTTACTTATTTAGCAATTCTCAATCTATCACCTGCAAGTCAATGAATTTTACAGCCTTTCAGGCCACTGATAAATAAAAAAGTTTATTAGCACAGGGCCAGTAAACGATCCCCACAGAAATGCCTATGCTCAGCAAAGATACTCCATTTACAGCAACATCCTAAGGCCTATCAGTTATCCCAATTTTAAGCAAATAAAAAAGTAACATTGAAGTCACATTGCTTTATTTTATAAATACAGTATGTACCAAGTTTAATACTTGAAGAAAGCCTGCTACAGTAATGCACTTGCCTTGACTAGATAAACTTGTGCCATTAACTGTTACCAAGCTGGTATGCCAAGATCCAAACCCTCATCAACTTCCATTAATTACGTTACCCAGATATAAATCATTATTAATTGATCATTTTATCAACCCCGTTATGGTTATACTGCACAGCAGTCATGTTCACCTACAGTTACACTAGCCCGTTTAGCTACTTTAAGTTTTGGAACAACATTGGCCTTCATTAAGTTTCTGGGGCTTCCCCTACGTTCTTGGGTTTATTGACATTGAAGGTAAACAATCTAGAGAGTCGTTAGCCAGCTCTTTTAAACTCTTCAGATGCAAGTTCCCTGTTCTCCTGAAAGAATTTGTGACTGTCAAATGAAAATAAGTTGGAGGAAACGAAACTGAATCTGGTCACGAAAAGAGGTAAGCACGAACCCTTGGGGAAGCCAAGACACTAAGAAAGGCATTTGAACCAAGCACTGATGCTGATGCATCTGCTGAGAAGCTCCTGTGTCAACACCAATCTTCAACCTTCTGTTACAACAGCCCGTGCTGGTACAGCTACAGCTGTTCTGCCATAAACTTCACTTTTAGAGATTTCCAGAATTTGCTGAGGACTATTTATATTGGGTTAAAACTTCGCATAGAGCACCTCACACCATTAGCATGTGATTTCACTTATGTTTCATTTCGCTGCATTACAAATTTTCCAGCCTGGAATTCATGCTATTTCAAATTATGCATTTTTCTTTTTGTTTAATTGTTTTTTACAATACAACCCTAATTTAAAGCACTGTTTTAAAAAATGGAGTGTTCTCTTGCTGACAACCCTCTTCTTCTCCTAACACTTGATATATATTCATATTTCACCTTCAGGGAAAGA